>NC_090871.1:70580363-70594841 GCF_036669935.1 Montipora foliosa | reverse complement strand
GGACAAAAAGAATCCACACACTATTTCGCAAAGAGTCGGGCATGGAGTTCCCGGCGTTGTGTCCTGTCCTTTGAATAATATCATGGCTGGTGAGAGTAAAATTTCGGGGGGGGAAATATGACATGTAGCTCTCTAAACTCCGCCCGTAACGAAAGATATGATGATGATGAAACCATCACAACAGCAACATAAAAGAAAGACTGAAAAGCACTAACTTGCCCCCATTCTGAAAGATTTTGCATCATTGTTGCGATCATCTATGTGTAAAACAATCCCCACGGTAACAAAGGCCTTGCATTAAACTGGGGTGGTAAAAAAAAACAACATGCAAAAGAAACATTCCGGCTCAGGTGAGCTATCAGAACAAAAAAAAAGATAATCTGGTACTTTTCAATGGTCCTTGACAGATGGTTTAGTAGGCAGAATGAACATCAGGAACACCACAACCAAAATGTCAATTATCCACACCGGACAAGGGTTGTTTTAAACTGGCTCTGTTTACGGCCGTGTGTGTCAACGTCATTACCTTCCAAATTAACTGTTGGAAGATAATGTGAAGTGCTATTTTCTACCCATGCAAACCACGTGAGCGTTAGCCCTACCAATGGAATTGGGCCCACACCCGGGGGCCCACACAAGGACAGAGAAAATGTCTGACCAGGGTGGGAATTGAACCCACGACCTTCGGGTTAGATCACCGCTGCTCTACCGACTGAGCTACAAGGTCAGACAGGACCCAACTATTGGTCTAATGCATTCCTCTGCATTTTGATTGGCTATGCTACTAGAGAACTATTATTGACAGTCCTCAAGTAGCGAAAAGACTTCAAAAGCGTTATGCTTTCTTTCGTTTTGTTCTCAAATAAATATTTCTTTAACTTGCATTTATGCTAACTTTATTATTGCCTTTTCTGTCCGACTAGTTGGGTGATACTAAAACAATTAGACCCTTCGCCCTCAAGGCCCATGGGTCAATAGCCCATTCGGCTTCGCCTCATGGGCTATTGACCCGTAGCCCTTGGGGGCTACGGGTCCAATAGTAAGTTCTGTTGAAATATAAGTGCCCCACGGCCAACGTTTGCAAAAACAATTACCTTACCTCAGTGTCATACTTTCAATTGCCCTTCATCCTGCAAAGACAGCAAAATAGTTTCATAACAGCCAGAGGTTACATGTATGTTTTATGCAGATTTTGTGTATAAAATCAGTGGATTGGGATTGCAATCAAAGTGTCAAAATCACAGTGTCTTAAAAATTTCACTGAAGGATAAACCCTTGCCAAGACACAATAGTCCACAAACTATGAGCAAAAGCAAAATCATGCAAGGTTCAGTTGTTCCGTGCTAGCAGAATGCCTCTTTTCCTTTGCATTCACTGGGCTGACGAGTATGGGAAAGAGACCTCTGCATGCCATGGGTCGACCTCACTTTCATCCAACCATCGTCCACGACCTTAGATGGCATTGTTCAAAATGCATGCCCCATGATATGTTTGCTGACTGTGACTTGAGCCCACTGTGACCCACGCATTCCTTCAGTAATTCCGCTGTTGTTAAGTGAGCCCGCACAAGACAAAGTTTAACGTGAGGATAACCGCGGCGCAACACAGTGAGTTTCAACCTGCGGCAGAGGTCTCTTTCCTGTACTCATCAGCGCAGTGGACCAACAAGAAGACACCTCTGCTGGCAGGGAAGTTCAAGTTCCGCAATCATTTGTGAAAGTTTCAAGTCAGTAGGAACTCTCATGCTGCATATGTCAATAAAAAGAACGCCTGAATCCCTTATACAGGTACTTGAACCATTCATGTGCAAATTTTGATAAATTTTGTGAACTGTGTTTCAGAATGTTGACTGATTTACAGTCAACAAGGTCTGGAAGGGGTTTCGCGTAATCCGTGAGTTGATGCCAAAAAAACCGTGAATCGGGAAAACTGAAGAAATACAGCTGTGATTCGTGAATAATATATTAACCGTGACGCGTGATCCTTTAAAGTTTTAGGTGCGTGAATCAAGATGTCGGCCTTTATAATGTCGTGAACATCAGTCAACCCTTCACGAATACCTGTAATTTGTCTGTCAGATGGTTCGAAAAGGTCTTCTGTCATTGTCCATGTACTGACATAATCTACCATTGCTGTGTTTCATACTTGACCTCTCTTGACTCATTTGTAGTTGACATGAACTGAGATGAGGGACGCGTTGAAAGACGACATGTTGTAATCATCTGTCCAATTACTGCCAATCAGAGCTTGGTTCGTTAGAAAATGAAAAGCTGCCTGTCAAATTTGTAACATGTGTTCACGTCCGGGTCGCCTGGACGTTTTCACATGCGAATTGTTGCAATGGCGAGCGCCCAAGTAATCGTCCCGTCTAAACTAACTCGAACTTTATGACAGGTCGTTAACATCATAAAAAAATTACGACCACGGAAGTTTTGAAGTTACAAAACAAAATGTGAAAGAGAAGAATTGTAGAGTTAGGATATAACAACAATGAACTTCATTTATACTTTATCAAAGTCAAACAAAGAGCGAAGAATCGTCGGGTTATGGATTCCTGGAATCGTTGATTTCATCACCAACTTTTTGTTGCCTTCCCATCTCAGGGTCAACTGATACGACCCAGGGGCGATCCAGAAATTCCTGAAAGAGAGGGCCGAAGAAATTGCGGCGAGAGCACTAAAGGAATTCGGAATGTCGAAAGCAAAGTTCAAAACTGGCACGCAGATTTGAATACTCTGTTCAAATTTCAAAACAACTGGTCGCGCATGACATACATGTCATGATGTGGCTTGACTGTATTCATTTGGTTGTTCCTTGGAGTGTGTGATGAGTAGATAACTAGCCCTCAATTTTTCTTACATTATACATTGGTTTAGACCCCACCTTCAGGATAAAAATCCCACAATCAAATTCCATTGTATTGCTTTAAGGGTCCCCCTCTGCAATATTCTGCTTCCATTCTTGGGTGTCCCATTCCCTTCCAATGAATATATGACCTTTCTTTATGAAACCCCTGCAAAATGTGACAAAAACGTTGATAAAAAATGATGCTTGGTAAGTGATTGACACATTAACTCACCAAACCAGCCGCATATGGAAAAAGGTCAAATGCTATATCATAGTTAACCTATTGACCCGTGGGAGTGAGACTTAATGCCAGACGATTTTAAACTCGTCAATTTCAGACTGGTGGTTCAGGAGTCAGTGGTTCACAAAATCAGTCAGAAAAAATTGCTTGCAGAAAAATTCTCCATGCACAAACCCAGAGAGACTACTTAACAACCAAGAGCCCCAAGTAGGAGTCTCCATGCCCTTTAATTTCTTGAGTCCCTTCCCGGAGAAGATTTATTTTTAGAATACTTCCCAGGGGAGATACCACATTCCCACAGCTGAAGGAGCCAATCAAAGCAGATCATATCTCAACTAGGAAGTTTTTGAAAAATAAAATAAAAGGTTGACTTCATTGCCTTCACTGTAGTGTGGAGGATGGACGCTCCAGCCAATTTCAGTTCTGACTATAGGAATACAACCTCGCCAAGTAAACACCATTTCTCTGTTCCACCTATCACAATGTTTTACATGTATGTGACCTTCTGTTGGTCATGAAATACTACGGTAATCTTTCTTCCAAGCATTCCTTCATCCCCTACAGCTGTCTGTAACAAATTTTATGACATGAGAGGGCAATGTACACGTAGGAGAGGAAGTGCAATTTAAGATAATCATTTATTTATTCTTTTTTTTTTTTTCGGAAAATTACGGATTGAAATACACAATTAATTTTATTAATAATTCAATCTTTTGGATAAACTTACCAATAACACTTTGCACCATCCCTAAAGTAATAAAGGAAACTTCCGAGATGGATCACATAATTCTTCTCTTGTTTCTTCATCCTTATGTGAGATTAGTTCCCCTTTATACTCAGGAAGAAAAATCTCCTTTCATGAATGGTTTTGTGGTAAATAAGCCTCTTCCTAACATATCAAATCAAATTGGTCAAATTGAATGCAAGATAATATTGCAGTACTTAAGGAGCTCAGAGCACATAAGAAGTTTGATTGGAGTGCACAAAAGGTGAACAAGAGTTGCTAGAGGAATTAGCTTCTTGTCAGTGCTCTGTAAAGTTGTAAAGTGCAGGCCACAGATGGTTTTTAATCACATGATGAGACGGTCATATTGGTGCACAAAACAATAGCAAATTATGGCTCACTGATGTTCTGCATTATAATAGAGTCAAATTCCCAAAAGACTTTTTTCCCTATCGTTCTGTGTACCAACATGGCTGCTGTGACGTCAGGTGAAAACCATCTATATCATATCCTGATGAACAATCAGTAAAAGCATTAAATTAAATTCAATTCTCTTATAACATGCTTTCACACAGACTTATCAAGGTAAAACATATCATGTAATGACAAATATTAAGGTGCAATGTGTTTACATCATGCAACAGATTACCTAATCTACAATTCAAACACTGAGCCATTGGCGTATAATTAAGCAGGTATACATTAGAAACAAAATAAAATTAATAACAATTATATGTGAAACAGCAAGTTGAAGTGACAATAGTTATGCAATAGGTCATGATCACATAACAATTGAGACTATTTACAACAAAATAACAAATAAAATAAGAGCTGGACAAGTAACAATAATATTCATTTACAAGCAATAGAGCGATTTTCAATTGAGTGTCGTAAAACCAAAACCAAAGTAATTACTTTAGCCAATCAGAAAGGACGGAGACAATCCGGTAAACCAATCAAGAATTGGAGTAATTACACGTAACCGACACAAAGCGCGGGAAAATGTCCACGCGCGAGCCACGATTGGTTTTGGTTTCACTTCTGATTGGTTGAAAAAGTGGCGCAAGAACTTTGAACCAATCACTGAGTGAAGTAATGCAAAACCAAAGTAATTATCTAATTACTTTCGACACTCAATTGAAAACCACTCTAACATGTGAAAAGGTCTAATTTAAGTTGCCGTGGTTAATGCGATTTTTGGAGTGGAGTTCATGCCTTTTGTTAAGGCCGTGCGGATTAGGTATAAATAATAACTATTGTGTCATCCAATAGGCTTCTCTGTAGTAGTAACTGGCCTAAATTGAAAAACACCAGAAAACAGTAAACTTACTGATCATGTTTCAACTGGTGTTAGCTAATAAATATAGCACACGAACGCTCTTTTGCTTCTTTTTTTTTTTTTTTTTTGTCTTTGTTAGGTTTTGTTCCTTTCCAGTCAAGCGCCGATCAACTGGAAACTTCAACATCCCCTCCCCCCTTTTTCCGGGCAAACCACGGGCATTTAAACTTTTGAAGATTGGACTGTTCAAATTCCCGCCCCCTTGGACCAAAGTAGTATCCAAATGCCCTACCCTGTCGTCAGATTTGTCTGTCTGTCTCCAACTTTTGAAGACATTTTTTGTTAAGTTTCGATTTGATCGGCGCATTATAAATAATAATTATTGCCAGTTTGTATTACTTACCGACGTTTTTCGGATACGAGGCGCACTCGGTTGTAAGACGCACCTTTAACTTTCAAAATTGATGGCATTTACGTCACAAACTGAAAATCTCATCAAAATACTCGGTTCTAAGCCGCAATTTGGTTCAACTCATCGCTAGTTATGCTGTCTCAACTGAAGGTTGTAGTGTAGGTCAAGAACAGTGGAAAAATTCGCGACGAACGTTGGTGCGAGGCCACCATTTTGGAATCGCAGTAAGGGGAAGACTGGGACGAGTTTAACATACAAGATGGCAGCAAAGGATCAAACCTGGGAAAGAAGTTTCCGGTTCTCATCGTTGACAAATGCTTCCCCAAGAACCATCCATTGAACAAGATCTTCAATTGGCACACACTGAAACTGAGCTAATCTTGCATGCCAAACATGAAAACAATAATTGGATCCCACAACAAAAGAGTTCTTTCAGCATACACCACCCAAACACCTGGAGAACAGCATGACACATGTAACTGCGAAAGAAAACCAGAATGTCCGCTTGATGGTAAATGCCTCCAAACTAATGTATCTATCAAGACATTGTCACCTCCACTGACACAACGACTGAATCATACGTTGGACTAGCAACTAATTTTAAAGAACGCTTCAGAAACCACCATTCATCTTCATGCCAGCAAGCGAAACGAAACAGCTTTAGCTAAAGAAGATTATGAAAAGACGATATCAGCACTTTTTTAGTGTCAAAATTTGTTTTCACAATTTCCATCTGAAAGCTGAAAAGTTCGGTATTATCGTCTGTTTGTGCCCATTCTGTTGTTGGTTTTGTCATTCTCTTCTAAAGCAAAAACTTGTAAAAGATCAGATTTAATGACGATTGGCGATGTGACATATATTCCTAATTATCAACTGCGCAACTTTTTCGTTGAGAAAAGGATTAAAAGTGAGTTCGGTGGTTACGGCTGTTGTATCCGAGTACTAGTTGACCAAAAAATTGAGCAAATTGTACCTAAAATAACGTGGGTGACAAATTACTCCTTAATTTTGGAGCAAATTTTCAGCGTTAATTTATAATTTCACATGTGAAATTACTGTTGCTGTGGCAATTTTTGCTACAGTGCCAAAATGGCGTCCAGGTTTGAAAAAAACCCGCGTCTTACGAACGTAATTTGTAACCCATGATGTTAATAGTTAATCAAATGGTGTACTCGTGAAATTAGGGAATAATTTCACTTGCGTTTTCTCCAAAGTCAAATTATTTCCCTCGCCTGAAGGCTCTGGAAATTCAGTATTTGATTTTGGACAAAACGCGCGAGAAATTATTTCCTAATTTCACTCTTTATTACACCCATTTAGAAATCACTGGTGCACCTTGCAATGTGATTGGCTCTCAGCAGTGCGATTTATTCCCAAATCGGATTTTTTTTGCTCTGCATCGCTCCATTTCCCCAGCCAATGAGAATGGGCCACTAAAACAAAACAACCAATCAGATTTCAAGGCTTGTTTAAGGTAACCAATCAAATTGCAGGAAAATGAAAGACAAAGAAAATCATTGTGTGGCCAATTTTGCAACTTTTGTTCCCGACTGGATCAATAAAATTTTGGCACTGTCTAAAATCCTGTATTTTAGCGATTAAATAATTATTGTGTGATATCTAAATGGATGTAATAAAGTGGTAATGGAACTATGTGTCGTGCAATTTTGGTCTGAGATCATACTTGTGATTTCAAATCGAATTCGCGCTTAGCGCTCGTTTGATTTTGAAATCACACTTATGATTTCAGACCAAATTGCACTGCATTCAGTTAAATTACTGTTATTCACCAATTGATAACCCATACTAATAATACTCTATCAAGTGGAGAATAGTAGATACTATAACTTTTCAAGGTTTCAACTTTTACTCACAAATTGTAAACAACTTTTCCTTCCCGCCATCTCAGAGGTACAGAGGTTTCAGGTTACAGAGGTCTCAAAGGTTTGGCTGGCTTCACTCAGACGTTGAACTTCATCGACCGATAGATTTGTGTAAACGCAGCAGCTAAGGCAACATGACAAGGCCATGTAAGTCACGCTCCCCGTCGAGAGAGATTTCCCGCCAACACTTTGGGAAGATTGGCAAAGGAAATATCTGAGCCAAGATAACTAGCTAGAGCGAGAACTTAAATTATATTCTTGGGTTGCATGTCGCGCAAGTGAAAACATAAATCGCTTACCACTCACGAAATTGAGTCAAGAAATGGAAATGTTATAGAAGAGGAATAAATAAACAACGGGTCCAAGTCTCAGTGCCGTGCGTTGTTCCGTACTTGAGTTATTCGGCGAAATTTATTACTCAAATTTGTAGAGTTTAGTACGGAGGCGCCATGTTGGTGTACTGCTGAAGTACACCAACACAGCGGCCGGAAACCTGTAGAAACATCTGGAGTTTGGCTGTCTTTAACACTTTCTGCACAATAATGAGCTAGAAAACATTCGTATAGACACGTCTCCTAGTATATTGGCTGTTTAGGCCACAAAAACACGAGGGAAATAGATGTTTTTATGCAACTGGCATGTTTTTCGAAAGCTGTCAACATGTCACGCACTGTGAAAAACTCTGAAATTCAAACTGCTCTATTTTCGAAACGAAGCACGGTACCGAGCTGAAAACATGCAAACAGATATATTTTTAAAAACTCATAGCTGATCAAGACAAAAACTCAAAAGGCTCTTTAGTTTTGTAGTTTCTTTTTGTGACGTCACGTGCAACCCAAGAATAGCCTGACAAGCCACAAGCAGTAATCTCCACCACAGTCACCTAATTAAACCATGATCAGTGAGCTTCACCGCTCAAATGGTTGCTTCCTAAGCAGTAGTGGAGATTTGAGAGAGGTTATATGTGTTTGGATAATATACAATTTCATAAGGATTTAAAAAGACCCCTCGAGCTAACGAAAAAGGAAGAAGAATCATTCTTGGAAGCAGAGTTAGTATGCCAAAAACTGGATGCAACGACAATTATAAATTACAACCTGTACATGTAAAACGAGCTGTTATTAAGGTCGATCACCGGTGACAACATTTGCAAGGATTGCACTTTTTGTGCGAGACAATAGCGAGGCTGCAAGAATTTGATCGGATATTTGTTAACTAGAGATCAAGAAATAAACTGATAATCGCGGGAGAACGCGTTTTTTAAAAAAATAATTGTCCTGGCAATTCAGGTTGATGCATTGTTACGAGGCTATAACACTACTTTCCTTATACGGAACCAAAATTTCAGGAAAGAAAACAGATAATAACCGCGACCTTAGGTATAAGCCTGCAGCTTTATCGCTTCACATCAACGGGCCCTTTACTTCTATGAGATACAGAGAACTAATTAGTACGATTATCGATCACATAAATAAGATCTAAAAACTAAACTCCACCATCTTTGAAACCAGGTCCGGCAAGCAGAATAAATGAAATTTGGAACGGATTATGCCACTCAATTCCCTGTTAATAACGCTTAATACTAAGGGATATTTTGGTTCAAAGCGATATAGTTCACCCACGAAGCACAGACGCCAACAAAGGGGCCGACCATTTAACTCTTGAGGGGGGGAGGAAGGGGGGTGGGTGACTTTGAAAAAACATTTCCTGCAAGGGCTTGTTGGAAGAAAAAAAATGCAGGCATCACAAATGAAATAGAAAAAAATTCTTGCACTGCTGCAAGCAAGAAAAAAAAAATGTTGCAAAGCTATTTCATCATTCCTGGGGGGCTTTACGAAATCCCAGCAAAACTGCAACCATTCCAGATAATCTGCAAGCCAGCAAGCTACTCTGGTTAGCCTATTAAAATAACAAAGTGACATTGATTGGCCTAAATAACACTCTGGTTAGCCTACAGTTAGCTTAGGTAGCTTGCGGTTTGCCCTTATTATGGGATAAGGGATTTCTTGCTTGCTCAGTTCACATGGCACCAAGTCATAAAATAACAAAGTGACATTGATTGGTCTAAATAACACTCTGGTTAGCCTACAGTTGGCTTAGGTAGCTTGCGGTTTACCCTTATAATGGGATCAGGGATTTCTGGCTTGCTGGCTCGCACTGTATCCAAACTCACAAGCAGTAATGGAGGTAAATTTTTCTATTTGAAGAATCAAGTCTTATTAGACATAGAAAAATAATTTGTTCGTTTTTAATCTTTTCAACTGAAGCATTTTCAAGTAATTACTTTCTATTGAAATAATTATACGGTTTTTGCAATACTAGAGCTATTTTTCAAATTAGACCATGATCAACTAACTTTAATTCTGCTTTCACATTTGTTTTGGAGATTTCAGTCCACTTTTAAATTGTAACTAATGCTTCTAGTAGTAATTACCATGCTATGAGCATTTCTGAACTGCTTTTTGCTATTTTTACCTTTTTTTTTTAATTAAGAAGCTAAACATTTTCAAATCTACCTTTGGAGCATCACTTTATAACATGAGAATATTGTTATTAGGTAATATTAAATGATTCTAAAGAATGACATTCCAAAAACATGTCGCTATACAAGAATGATTTTGTATAGCTTTGATTTTAAGGTTTTGCAGCTCCATATATTAGAACTATTACTGCAATAACCACAATGTAAATGTAAATACACTCTGTAAATGTAAACACGACACTTTTTTAAGGAAAAAAAAGCCTGCAGAGAAATGAGGAGAGAAAAAAAAAAATCCTGCAGAGCATTTAGGTGGGAAAAAAAAGTGTCCCAATTTAAGTCTAAGCATTTGCTACCTATTTTCAACAATAAGGTAAGGGTAAAGGTTAGCGTTATTTTTAGCTTTGGGTAAATGCAGCAGTTAATCTTCACTTAAAGAGCAGCCTTTGGGGGACACTTTGTGACATAAATTGTTTGTATTCTGAGACACAAGTGATGTTGAAGTTGGCTAGAAGAGCAAAGGGACACTTCGTGACGCTTATTGAAATCCGCGTGCGTCTAATTAGGACGCACCTGGACATATCTCAGTTTGCTAGAAAAAAAAAATTGCTGACCAGAAATCACCCACCCACCCTCCCCTCTCAAGAGTTAAATGGTCGGCCCCTAAACCAGAGTGGCACGATTCATACAACCAAGAAAATGGCGCCTGCATATCTTATTGTGTTTAACTGACGCAAGTTTTGACCCGTAAAAGCCATATAGGTTCACCTATGCACAGTCTTGGGGAACTGTGGGGTCTGTTCAGAATCTGGGGACATTTTTGAGTCCCTCGTAAAATGTCCTCGCAATTGAGTGATTTTTACTATTGGGGAAACGTGTTATTCGTGATTTCGTTTTACTCAGGTTTGGAAAGTCTTGGAATTTTCTTTATAGTTATGTCGTGAAGATCGTAAATTAACTTGTAGTTTAAATTAGCATGCGAAGATGAAATCAATCAGTTCAATACAATAAGATATCCAGGGACAACATGACAATAGATTTTACGAGAATTGACATTTTCAATGTCTACGGATACCCACCATTGAAAAGTTTTTTTCAGATCATAACACTGGGCAAGAAAAAGGGTGGCAAATGCGATGAAAAAGTAAGAAAAATGGACATTTTGACATCAGAGGGAAAAACGCATAGCTGAAGTAAAGGGCACCGTTTATGAATCAAAACAAAAAGATCAAATACTTTGACGGTAGCGAAATTCATGACGTTCTCGTTGCCGTCGGTGTTCCTTCTAAATTCGAAGCTTTTCAAGGTTAGGTTAGCAATACCAGTTCTTTTAGTAGTTTTTTTAAAGTTCCATCCAGCTTCCATCAATACTTTCTTTGACGGTCAATACTGTAGACTGGGGTGATGAGCGGCAATAAAAGCAAAGAGACGCCAGTGCTCGGTAAGAAACAGCTCCTCGTGGCAAACCACATAAAGAGGGAACACCAACCTCGGCTATGTCTGGAAAGAGATCAACCAAACGTGCGATGTCCTCTTTGCTTAGTGATATTCCCTCCACGCACATCGCGAAAATCTCGTGCTTTTGAATGGCACAAATGATGGACTCAAGACCCACCTTACAAAAAGCTAGTCTAAGAAAACGCAAGGACGAAAAAGAGGCATTGCTAATTCCTCTGTAAGTCAAATTTTCACAGCCGCCTACGTTTAATATTCCTAACGAGGGTATGCTTCCGGTAACAAAAACTAGATGGCTGTCATCCAACATTGTTTGGCTCAAGTTGAGCTCCGCAATGTTAACAGCTCGAATAACTGGATATTTACAAAGTTCACCTTTCATTTTTGCCATGTTAAGAACTGTCAGTCCAGCACAGTTTTCCACTATTTTGCAGAATGTTGCCCAGGTTGTTTTTGCGCCACTTAAATCAATAGAGCGGAATAGACTAGGCCTCCATTGGACTGCTATGAGAAAGTTATCCACTGTCTCCTTTGATGTGTTCTGTGCTTTTACAACGGAGAATTCATGATTTCTTGCGTACTTAATCAGAGTTTTGTCGTAAGAAATTTGCAGCCAAGCCTTGCACACTAGAGAAGCGGTTCTTCGAACAAATTTGTAGGGTAAATATGAGAAAACGTGAAGTATGATGCTTTGAGGCAAGGTATCCATTTATCTTCAGACAAGTAGCTACGAAATTCATTCACGTATAAGGCCATTTAAGTGACAGTCTTATCACGTAGATTTAAGAGTTGCTAATGCTGTCAGATTCTCAGGTCCCACCAAAGAAAAGTATCTGTTTGAATTTTTGGTCTAAAGATCTAAAAAAGCAACTGTGTATTACAAGTGAGGCAGCAAATTATCAATGGAACTTTCTTTCTGAAACGACTTATCAAAGCACTGCAATACCCATTCAAGGAACCCTTATCATACTTCAAAAAGGGAATGGAACTCAGTATCTTGAGACGACAACTTGATCTTTTGATATTCTAAAACAACAACATTTGTACTTACCTTAATGGATTTTTGGATTCTTAAATAAAGCAACACGTTTTTCACGTCCTTGATAATCGTGCCAGTTTCTCGTTTCCCCACCAAAGAAAAGAACCTGTTTTACATGATGTTTGGTCTCAAAATAAAAGTAACCAACTGCGAGGAACAAACTAAAAGGCACATTATCAAAGAAAGTTTTGTTCTCCAACGACCTATCGAAGCACAGTTGTTTCAAACCGAGAATAGCATTTTTCTCAGCACTACGATGCTGCGGCTAATTCACAATAATACAATGACTGCATAGACTTGTCAAATAGGAGGAAAAAGTACGTATCTTAATACAGCATTTTCAGATGTCAAACAAAAACTAGTGACAATAGGTAATAAAAGACTTTTTTCTTTCTTTTAACCTTAACTGACCCTTTTAAGATTAGTTTGCTGAATAGTAGGCATCTTCTTTAAGTTCGTTTATGCTACCGTTTTTCTCTTATTTCAGTCGTTTTCTTTCAAAGACAGCCGTGCAGCAATAAATATTGTTAACCGCTTAGCAAAACAACCCCCGCACTCACTGATAGTGCGAGAAATCTAAACGTTCAAACACTGACTTTTCATAAGAGTTTGTAATGACATTATATCGAGTTTGCTAGCTTATCCTTTACGCAGTCATATGGATCAAGTTGAAAAAAAGGTACAATATGGCCATACTTTGTCTAGAACATTACTTTGGCAGATCATGACTAAAACACCACACGAGTACATACGGGTAACATACGAGTAACATACGAGTAACATACGGATACATACGAATACATACGACTAACATACGAGTAACATACGAGTAACATACGAGTAACATACGGATACATACGACTAACATACGGATACATACGAATACATACGAGTAATACGAATGTTTTTCTCATAAAGGAAGCTGTAATTATAAGCCTTGCAGGCATTTTTCACGTCAGCAAACACGTACCTGGCTCAGTTTGAGGGGGGAGGGAGGGGATGTTGATCGACCCCCCAAGGCTTTCGTTAAATTTAGTCACAGTAAAATAAATTCACATGGAGTGCAAAACCCTTTGCTTGCGCTACAAGATGACAATATATTTTGGATGTCGCTGATGTCATCTGACGTCATCAGATCCGCCATCTTGATTTCGCTATTTCAGCTTAAGTTGCCTATGATAAAACAGTGCAAAATCAAGCCAGAAAGCTTAAATGGGGTAAAAGATTATGACAGACCTGCTCTGACTTCCTTACGTGTCTTAAATGTAAACTGGCCTGACAGTCATAATCATCTACGAGAGCAACATCCAAAATATATTGTCATCTTGTTGCGCAAGCTAAAGGCGGCGAAATACGAGGTACAAAAACCCTCAACTTGACGCGCAACATTATTTCGTTGCAAGTTTGGGTCGATTTTTCCCGTTTTTCACCTTGCATGATCAACTTGTCGCGCAACAAAAACATTTGTTGCGGGTTGAAGAAAGTTGTTGCGAAAAGTAGAGCGCGAACCTACTCTGAGCAACAAATCTTGGCTTTGTTGCTCGTTTTTCATCAAGCTCACAACTTGTCGCGCAACAAATGTGCTCTTGTACTAGCAAATCAACCACTCAGCGCCCTGCATTTCTTCAACTCGCAACAAATGTTTTTTTTTGCGGGTCAAGTTGATCACGCAAAGTGAGAAACGCGAAACATCGACCAGAACTTGCAACGAAACGATGTTGCACCACAAGTTGAGGGTTTTTGTATCTCGTCTTTCGCCGCCTTAAGGGCTTTGCACTCCATGTGAATTTATTTTACTGTGACTAAATTTAACGAAAGCCTTGGAGGGTCTATCAACACCACCCCACCCCCCCCCCCCCCCCTCAAACTGAGCCGGGTACGTGTTTGCTGACGTGAAAAATGCTTGCAAGGCTTATAGCTAGAGCTTCCTTTATGAGAAAAACATTCGTATTACTTGTATGTATTCGTATGTATCCGTATGTTAGTCGTATGTATCCGTATGTTACTTGTATGTTAGTCGTATGTCAGTCGTATGTATTCGTATGTATCCGTATGTTCCGTATGTTACTCGTATGTTACCCGTATGTACTCGTGTGGTGTTTTAGTCATGATCTACTTT
>NC_090871.1:70552863-70572863 GCF_036669935.1 Montipora foliosa | reverse complement strand
TTCTTTTACTTTTCACGGACCTCTCTAAGATAGTTTGCAGCAAAATCATGGGCAACCATACCATTTCTTGGTCGTCAGCTGATGAGAACCTTTAACTTCATGTTATTTGAGAAGTTTACTTTCAGAAGACAAAAGACCAATTCGGCTAACGCAATGTTGTACCCAAATCAAATCTCTTGGGGTTAAGATTCTTTGTGTATTGCATTTGCATGAGTACCTTGACTTTTACTTCAATTGGGACCTTAAAACTGGGCATTAAGTTGGCATCTTAGGCGGCTTGTCTACACGAAAACGATCTTCTCCCTTTGTTTTGTCTATCACGTGCTAACTATTTTTCTTTAATTTTGTATGTCAGTAAATTCAGTCGTAACCGTTCCACCGAAAAGAATTCTAGTTCCCAAAAAAAACAAACAGGCAGCTAATAATTGTCTAGCAAAAATGAGAACGGCGCCGAGAGAATTCTGTCTACGCCGAGACAATTCTGTTTACGCCGAGCTGCAGCAATGACCCTTTGCAGACCTTTGCATCCGGCATGAGGTATTAGCACAAAACGGTGCTTTCAAACAGTCATGAAAATACTTGCTACATTTCATCCACATGATCTTATGGCAATTTTCATAACGGTTTTGAACATTTTCCCCTGAATGTTTAATTCAGAGGAAAATGTTCAAAACCGTTGAGCAGATACAACGCCATTTCAATGATGAGTTTTGCGCCATTTTAACCATTTTAATTTATACGGCATGCATCAGTGCATGCAGATAAAGAATTCAGATAGCAAGTATTTCTTTCGATCGCTTCATAGGGAAAAATCTTTCTCTTTTTAGTTTTACAAGGGTCATTTGATTGTACTGATTGAATCCTAAGTTCTCCACGCTACACAATAAGTCTAATAAGTTTGTCTTTACATGCTATGCTAAGTATTCACACTAAATCATGCGAAAGGCATATCTCTCTCTGCGTTAGATATACAGAGAATATATGAGTAAAATGAAAAGAACCATAGAAAGCGAAAACAGAGATGAACAACAACATACCTTTCAGCGAATGATTCAACATCACCGCATGATATCGTGTTTTGATATGAGGTGCCCGTAAAAGGTCGTAAAATGGTTCAATGCTTAAAATTAGGAGTGTTTAATGACTCCATAATCAATTGGAGATAAGTTAATGGGGACATACAGTGCTTGCGGCATTTTCCGTCGCATTCTTTGTTTTTATCGTTTGTTTCATTTTACAAGAAAACACCTCGCGCGAGTTTCCCTCGTCTCGCGGGAAGCAGTTTTGCTGTCATTGACTTCGCGGAGAGAGATAGAGTAGTCCGCCGTGTTTTTGAAAGCAAAAGATGCATGTAACTAAATAAACTAAAGAGCAATGAGATTTTGTTACTAGACTTCTGTTGAATCTGGAAGGTTGACATTCGGCTTTATCTTTCCGTCGCCTTTGTTTAAGAACGGATGTTTCGTTTGGTCGTGGCCTCTAAGTAATGACTTACAAAACAACGAGATTTGACTTACGTGTAAGACTTACAAAACATCTCAATTTTCTAAAATTGGCCATAAAAGCGTCCATTCCTCATTACCAGTTTACTTTACCAAAATAAATAAACGATCAGCAGTCAGAGAGTACAGGGAGAGGAAAAATGGCGCCATTAGCTCCCTTGTATTGCACTTTCTTCCTGTCTAAGTTTTGCATGGGGTGACTTGAATCATATGTATCACCTACAGACATTGTACCTTTCTTACCTGTTATTTCAATCCTCTCCAAAGTGTTGAAACTGCAGGCACGTCAAGAAATAAGCCTGTAGAATAAAGATTATTGGAAAATCTCATCTCTTAACCCGCTGAAATGTTTCATTAGTCTAGATTATCGTGGTTATTATTTTTTTTCCCAATGCCTTTTATATTAATACAGAAATGTTATTATCGTTGTTGGGGTTGCTTTTCTTAATTGCCGGAAAAAAAAAATTAAGGTTTTGTTTTTGTTTGTTTGTTTGTGTAAACATAGTTCATATAGATGAACCGCTTATGAAACCCGGAGAGAGAACAGTACTGTCGCACTTCATGTTAACTTGACCGTGACGTACCATGCACAATCTGTTGCCCTCGGTTCTCAACTGAATTTTGAATAAATTAATCGAAACTATTGATTGGCTTTCTTTTAGAAAAATCGCGTGGTTTGTGCATGGTTAGGGCCAAAACAGAGAACAAAGTTGAACAAGTTTGTTCACTGGTATGCTAAGTGACCTTTCTAGACAAGGGCATAAGCTTTCCTCAAGCTATCCTATCCCTTTAAAATTACTTACTTTCAACTGTCGTTCCCCTGCTTTGGTATAGGATCTGTATGTGTTTGCTGAAGGAACGTTAAACATTGTGCCAACAGATATTCAACATGTATACAGATTGCTATTCAAAGTTTATAGCGATGTGACTTTCCAGAGGAGACAAGAGATCCTCGCGTATCGTCACAAACTCGAAAATTCACCACTCGTCTGGATGTAATTCAATTCTGAAATTCGAGAATTCCGTACAAATGAAAACGCAAGAAACGTGTTGTAATACCTCGCACAAAATAAAAGCGTTTTTAAGCGTGACTGCTCTTGACATGTATTACAATAAATCAGATGACTTAAAGTCTCGATTCAAGGCGCATACTTTTTTGAATCGATTGCATGCTGATGAATACAATGTGTCTGCACTCCCTTTAATAATCGGCTTTACGTGACGCCACCAGTCGGTGCGTTTTTTTAAATAAAGATACTTTAAATATGTCAGTCAACCATTGTTAAATTGTGTCCGATGAAAACCGATTTGTGCATGCGCTATAAATTGCTTATCAACAGCCTTGATCAATTTTGTGTTACCACAATGAAAGGAACGTCTGCGTCGAGCGTAATATATAGCCGTTCACCAGAACGTTTTGTCAGGATCGGTAAGAGGCCTCTTAGGAGGGTTCCAAGGTTTGCATCAATGCGCGGCAGCGTAAAGTGGGTTTGGGCCCGGTGCAAGTCCTCCCATGCAACTGATCTAGGGAATTCCGCTCTCAAGCTTTGCGAAGTTGGTGAGTTGCGCCACCACGTAGGTCATTGAGATGTCCGGAAGGACCGTTCATTTTTCACCTCAAATAAAATTTAAGTGGTTCGTTTCTTCCCCTCGCACAAGCAGGGGGCATGGCATAGTGTCGCTGTGTTAACTTTGATTACAGTCAAATCTTGGAAATATGCGACAAATATATATATATATAGTTTGAAGGGACCAAGGACGGACAACTCCTAGGTGACATTTTCATTGGGAGAAAAACGTTTTATGCCCTGAGCGGGATTTGAACCCACGTCTCCCTGATTACCGGTTGGAAGTGATCACCACTACACTATCAGAGCAACCATGCTGGTTACATGGCCAATCTAGATAGCGAATGGGAATTAAGTGGTCATCCTGGGTCCATGTTTTTCCCAACCAGAACGATGATTCACAGGCGGACGATATATATATACCTATCTTAAGGTATCTTAAGGTCTCTGTCATTACCACAAAAATTGACATTGATATTTTACTCTTATTTCAAGCTATCTCAACTCGTGAGAAAAAGTGGTTTTTCTCACGCATGCAGGGCCTTCCCCTGACGTGCTAGAGAGAAACCAATGGATGCGCCATCAAATGCTGCAATAACTTCTCGGGGTTAGGGGGGGAATAGCTATTTCCGGGGGGGAGATATCACCAAAAAAAAACTGCCTTCTCTCACGTATACAGGGCCTTCCCCTGACGTGCTAGAGAGAAACCAATGGTACCACGAGATTCGCCATCAAATTCTGCAAGAACTTCTAGGGGTTACGGGGGAGTAGCTATTTCCGGGAAGGAATAATCGCCAAAAACTGACTTTTCTTACGTATGCAGGACTTTCCCTGGGCGTGCTAGAAAGTAACCAATGGTACCACGAGATGCGCCATGATTAGGATTAGGGAGACCACACTCAAAACCGGGGGAAGTTAGACCCTAAAAACCACTTTTCCTCACGTGTGTACAGTCTTCCAGAGGCCGTTAAAAGTGAAACGGACCTTACCACGAGATGGGTTATCTCCTGAGGAATCTTCCTGGCGCGGTCTCGGGTCACCCGGACCCAAACGGGGGGAGTTAGGCCCGAAAACGAAAAACAAGTTTTTCGAGGATAACTCCCCCGGGATTTGGAATTTGGCCAATCCAAGGGCACCCTGAGGAGGGTCTTCGGAGGGCGCGTCTGATGAGCATAAAGCAAAATCCGGGGGGCCATTTTCGTGTCAAGACAGGGGTGCTCTTTGGCCTCTGAGGTCCACAGGTCGATTCGCCCCGGGTCGAAACTGGTGCTAAAAGTTGTTGGGCAATAGGGTCTAGGCGCATGAGGAATGGGGTCCCAAGGGAATAAAACGTAGGAATGTTAAAGACAAAAGACTGTGCCCAGGGCGTCCACCTCAACACAGGATGCCCATATTTCGTCACGTGATAGATCTCGTTGAGACCTTTCCAACAGTGTATGGTATTATGGGATATCTCCATGGCAACCTGAAATAAGCTTTTTCCATGATTTGGCCGTGCAGATCCGGTAGGAGATTAACTCCTACACAGGATTTGAGGCTCTTCAGGAGTCGACTGGAGAGATGGTCGTGAAATTTGACCGTTGGATTTGAGCTACGAAGCTGAAACTTGGCACGCACCTGTGTACGGCCTAGAAGGTAAGGCCAAAAGAATATGGGGGAGACCGGACAAAACCGGGGGGAGTTATGGCCAAAAAACTTTTTTCTCACTAACGCAAAGCCATCCTGTGAGGTGCTACAAGGAAACCAATGGTTTCACGAGATGCGCCTTGTGATTCTGCAACTTCCTCTTGGGGTTAGAGAGACCACACTCAAAACTGAGGGGAGTTAAACCCGAAAAACCACTTTTCCTCATGTGTGTACAGTCTTCCAGAGGCCATTAAGAGTGAAACGGACCTTACCACGAGATGGGCCATCTCCTGAGGAATCTTCCTGGTGCGGTCTCGGGTCCCCCGGACCCAAACGGGGGGAGTTAAGCTCAAAAACGAAAAACAAGTTTTTCGAGGGTAACTCCCCCGGGATTTGGAATTTGGCTAATCCAAGGGCACCGTGAGGAGGGTCTTCGGAGGGCGCGTCTGATGAGCATAAAGCAAAGTCCGGGGGGCCATTTTCGTGTCAAAACAGGGGTGCTCTTTGGCCTCTGAGGTCCACAGGTCGATTCGCCCCGGGTCGAAACTGGTGCTAAAAGTTGTTGGGCAATAGGGTCTAGGCGCATGAGGAATGGGGTCCCAAGGGAATAAAACGTAGGAATGTTAAAGACAAAAGACTGTGCAGAGGGTGCCCACCTTAACACAGGATGCCCATATTTCGTCACGTGATAGATCTCGTTGAGACCTTTCCAACGGTGTATGGTATTATGGGATATCTCCATGGCAACCTGAAATAAGCTTTTTCCATGATTTGGCCGTGCAGATCCAGTGGTAGATTAACTCCTACACAGGATTTGAGGCTCTTCAAGAGTCGACTGGAGAGGTGGTCGTGAAATTTGACCGTTGGATTTGAGCTACGAAGCTGAAACTTGGCACGCACCTGTGTACGGCCTAGAAGGTAAGGCCAAGAAAATATGGGGGAGACTGGACAAAACCGGGGGGAGTTATGGCCAAAAAGCGTTTTTCTTACTTACGCAAAGCCATCCTGTGAGGTGCTACAAGGAAACCAATGGTATCACGAGAGGCGCCTTGTGATTCTGCAACTACTTCTTGGGCTTAGAGAGACCACACTCAAAACTGAGGGGAGTTAAACCCGAAAAAACCACTTTTCCTCATGTGTGTACAGTCTTCCAGAGGCCGTTAAAAGTGAAACGGACCTTACCACGAGATGGGCCATCTCCTGAGGAATCCTCCTGGTGCGGTCTCGGGTCCCCCGGACCCAACCGGGGGGAGTTAAGCCCAAAAAAGAAAAACAAGTTTTTCGAGGATAACTCCCCCGGGATTTGGAATTTGGCCAATCCAAGGGCACCGTGGGGAGGGTCTCTGGAGGGCGCGTCTGATGAGCGTAAAGCAAAGTCCGGGGGGCCATTTTCGTGTCAAAACAGGGGTGTTCTTGGGCCTCTGGCGTCCACAGGTCGATTTGCCCCGGGTCGAAACTGGTGCGAAAAGTTGTTGGGCAATACGGTCTAGGCGCATGAGGAATGGGGTCCCAAGGGAATAAAACGTAGGAATGTTAAGGACAAAAGACTGTGCACAGGGCGCCCACCTCAACACAGGATGCCCATATCTCGTCACGTGATAGATCTCGTTGAGACCTTTCCAACGGTGTATGGTATTATGGGATATCTCCATGGGAACCTGAAATAAGCTTTTTGGGTGATCTGCTGTGCAGATCTCGTAGTAGTTTTACTCCTACACAGGATTTGAGGCTCTTCAAGTGTCGACTGGAGTAGTGGTCGTGAAATTTGACCCTCGGATTTGTGCTACGAAGCTGAAACTTGGCACCCACCTTCGTACGGCCTAGAAGATAAAGCCAACGGAATATGGGGAAGACCGGACAAAACTGGGGGGAGTTATGGCCAAAAAACGTTTTCCTCACTAACGCAAAGCCTTCCTCTGAGGTGCTACAAGGAAACCAATGGTATCACGAGATGCGCCTTGTAATTCTGCAACTACTTCTTGGGGCTAGTGGGTCCCAGCTGAAAACCAGGGGAAGTTTTGGCCCAAAAAGTGTCTGTCACCTCTCCCATGTGCAGAGCGCTCCATGGGGACGCTGGAGCGAAACCCATGGCACGGCCTGATGCGCCTGGTCATTGCGCATCTTTGTAGCGGGGTCGGGGGCCCCTGCTTTCCGGTGGGGGGACGTTTCAAGACAAAGACCCGCTTGGTCTCCTGCAAGACTTGAAAAGGAAGGCCCCTCCACCGCCCTGGGTTACGTCCATAAATTCGAGGATCATAACTTTACTTGATTTCATATCTGCAGTTCAGTATACGATTCATTTCATACACCATTTCGTTCATTGACAGTATTTATTTGACAACATATTACGATTTGGCAATACGTACTAAGATTTCTGCGTCAAATGATCTCACTGACCTCGAGTCTCTTGTTAATCGCGAGCTTGGCAACTTCAACGAATGGCTTAAGGCCAACAAACTGTCTTTGAACATAAAAAAATCAAACTTTGTCATCTTTCGTCCCCGGCAAAAGAATATGCCCTTCATACCTAGGATTGGAATTCTCGACTCCGTGACTAACACCTCGCAAACCTTGAAATGAAAGATTATTTCAAATACCTTGGCTTGCTGATTGATTCAAATCTTTCATGGAAATATCACATAGAATCTATCTGCCACAAAATCAGCAAGTCGATAGGAATTATAGCCAAGATTCGACATTATGTCCCACGTCGTGTTTTACTTTCAGTGTACAACTCATTAATTGTCCCTTACTTAACTTATGGTATTTGTGCTTGGGGTAATTGTGCCTTGAAATTTCAAAGAAAGATCGTAACTCTACAAAAACGGGCCTTACGTCTTATTTACTTCTGTAAGTCTAAGGAACACGCCGTACCCTTCTTTCTCAAATCAAATTGCCTTCCCCTACCTAGCCTATTTTCCAGATATTGTAGCTAGTTATTGTATGATATCAACAGACAGACAGCACCAGTTAGTATACTCAATCAGTTTGTTAAAACATTGAGAACTTGTTGTAATTGAGATTTACAAGGTTGTTCTGAAATTTACCTGGACAATGACAGTAAGATTAGGATTTTGCCTAAAAAACCTTGAAAGAATTAAAGAGGAGAAACCTTTAAGATTTTGCAAGATGTAGTCAATTTACCAAGAGTTTTTGGCGGATTTTCCAAATGACTTACTGAGATTTGACTGGGATTTCCTAACAAATAGATCCTGAGATTTACTAAGATCTACCGAGACATACGGGATTTAAGATCATGATTGGATTTACGAGCTCAAGATGTAGTAAGGTTATTATGATATTCCAAGGTACTGTTTCCTAAATACAGAGCTATACACAATAAAGCAAGATATACTGGGATTTATTAAGATATACATGATATTTACACACATATAGCGAAAATGATTCAGTTTTTTAAATTTGCCATGATATACTGAGATTCACCTATGGATATCAAAATATAATGTGATTCTCTAACAAATAAAGGAGATTTACAGGCTTACACTGATATTGACGGTTTTACCAAGATGTATAAAAAGGTCATGAGATATGCCAATATTTACAAAGATAAACTGGGCCTTACAACGTTATAGTGATATTTACAGAGACATTTCCCAAGATATACTGAGATTCACGAAGACATAGACCAATTGCATAAATGGCGCCCAAATTTGAGTAACAATACTTTGTACATCCTTAGCCTCGTGTTTATGTTTCAAGAAAAAAGGATTTTTCTCATGAATGTCAGCCTAAGGATGTATCAAGTATTGTAATTCAAATTTGGGCGCCATTTATGCAAAGGGTCTATTGAGATTATTTTAAGGTTGACTGAAACCTTTTTAACCTTCACTGAGTTGTATTAAGATATATAATCATTATTAATTAAAACGAGATCTAGGAGACCTGAGGAAATAAAGGATGCATCACCAGACTCCATAATTTGAAAGATTGTGAGATAAAACTGGTGTCATTTTTGGTTTTTATTATTTACATTGCATGAATTATGTGCTGCCCCTCTAAGAGCCCCTGTAAAATGACAATGATCTCTTACCTTTTACTCTTTGGAGTTGACGCCAAAGCTTTTTTTCACAAATATGGCAATCATAACTAGCATCAAATAGTTTTTCATTTTTCTTGCTTGGTAAATTTCATTGTTTTTTTAAAAGTATTTCTTTTCTTCAACTTAACAAAGATATCAGCAACATTGTCATCTTTACTCATTGCAGAATAAAGAATCAATTTAAAATTAATACCAGAAGGACCAACAGCATAAAAACAAAATCCGGATTGATAAGCAAATGAATGGCTTTTTTTTGGGTTTCCTTCACAATGTTAAGGAACACTGTAAAACATTCAGAATCTGCATAAATTACTAAAGGTACTTTTATTACTTTTGACTTCTTTTTGATAATTTTGGAAATTAATTTTTTTTTAATATTTAGTTTGACAACAGCAAGACCATTTCCTTTACAATATTCAAAGTGTTTTTTAAAAATATCTGTTTAAAAAAATTCATCTGGCAATCAAACAGTCTAGGAACGTTTTTAATGAATGAGTAATGCAAATTTTCTCATTTTCCTTCAGAATCAGTTAAAAATAATAAATCAATTGAGTTATTTTCAGCAAATTCTTTGATTGAGTTATATAATGGAAAACATGTACCCTTCCAATGTTCATTTAATCCAAATACATTAATTAATTGGTGGTAAAATTTCATGGTTTTTCTAATTTTGGGATGTCCTTAATAGCAAGTGGAAAGCTTATTAGGCTGAAAAGTCTAAATCTGTTTTGTATTTTAAATGTTATTCTTTCTTCACCATTTTCCTTTGGGTAAAAACGACAAAAAATAGCCCATTTAAAACAACAAATGATTTGCATGTTAATAACTGCCTTTTTTGCAAACAGACTAATTTTCGACTTAGGATTTCGAGTTGGATTTCGAGTTGGATTTTCGAATTGGATTTTCGGGTTGAATTTCGAGTTGGATTTTCGAGTTGGTCACTGTAAATTAATGGAGACTGCAGACTAGGGGTAAAATGCAGACTAAGGTTATAATGTAACTGTTGAAAAAAAAAAAAACCTTTTAGAAGAGCTAACCTTAGGCCTAATTAGACCTAAAACAATTTTTAGGCTAAACTCAAAAATCCAACTGGAAAACCCAACTCGAATTCCTAACTCAGTGAATTGGCACCCTTCCTTTTTTACTGCAATAAATTTTGGTAAAGGATTTATTTCATGCGTATGTATTTTAAAACTAAGGATTTTTTTCAAACTTGAGATTACTCAGTCCTAATTCTGTATTAATTTCTTTTTCTGTTACTTTTTTGTATTATGTTTTAATAAAAGATCACCTTCATTTATTTCGTTATAATTAGCTTTTGAATTTCAAAATGTATAAAATATTGTTTTTCTAAGTGTCTTTGTTTAAAAAAATAAATAAATACCATTTCCACACTAACTACAACTTTAATATTTTTGTGCTCCACAGGATATTTCCACTCTTGCCTGCTAGCCACTGGCGCTGGCTCCTGTTTTCATGATCTGCAGTCCACCTCTTCCCTTTTTTTCTCAACTGGTTCTAATTCAATAAAACTGATTTGATTTTTAATTTTCCACTTTAACTCCTTTTGTACTTACGTCAACATTTTTCAATTCAAATTTAACTCTTTTAGACAACCTTTTAATGCAGATTTTTCTGATACTTTTTATTTCTTTTCCATCTTCTCCGACTTTGGTGGTACAATACCAGCAATTTTACAGAATTCTTCAATTTCCGTACTACTTTTTTTTTATGAAATTTGGGTTTTCTCTCATTTTTTCTAAAATATTACTTATCTGATCATTTTTTTAATGTTCAAGTTCTTCTATTTGTCTTTGTTCTTTTCCAAGTCTTCGTTCTCTAAATTTTTAATAGTTCATTTTAAAATTATTTTGTGACATTTTCTTTATCTTTTTTAAAACCCTTTTATTTTAATTTTTTGCGCGTTATTGTTTCGTACCCACACCCTGCTAGCTGAGCCTTTCTTAGCTCGATGAGAAAGAAAGAACTCTGCAGAAATCATGTTAAGTCTTTATTAAGTATGTTGCTTGGAGACAGTTTCAAACCCAGGCCAAGTCTCCATCGCACTTCAAGACGCCATGTTAATTTTCATACTGAAGGCTCGATTTTGACCTTGACCTTGTCAAAAATATGATCCGCGCGTTGCCTAAACCGGTTTCACCAGAGTGAATAGCTCAGAAAGTTGGACTGCTGCGACCTAAAAGACTATACACGTTTTCTGCAGCCTCTCTTTCTCACCCTCAGGTGAGTTTTTGAGAGGCTCTTCTCGCAGGGTGCATACCCATTGCTACGCTTCGCTTGCCTGTGTTCTTTATCCCCGCTTTTTTTCACACTATTCATAATACCGAAAAAAAAAAATTGTATAAAACAAACAACTCTCAGAAAATCCACAGTATCAAAAAATTGGCGAAAACACAAAAATCATAAAAGCGAAAATCATAAAATAAGCAAAAGAACTGTAAAAACACCCAATAACAAACCGAATTTCTAAAACCATTTATCTACTACGCGCATCTTCCAGGGTTTGCTGCAGGAGGAACATTCTAATCCATGGGGAGCAGTGGCAGAAAAACAAGTTACAGAATAGAGTGCGGGGCGTTCCCCTGAAGAGATGAAGCCAATGGCTTTCCAGAATAGGGCTTGTAATTGTGCATCGTCCTGGCCTAAAATCAGGGGGTGGCTCATCCAGGTGCGGGGAACCCTCCACAAAAAACCAGTTTGGCTATAGAGTGTATGGCCTTTGGTCACCACCCCAGGAACTCCAGAATGCAAAGGAATCCCAGGATGAATATGATACCATCTTGAACGTCAGTGAGAGGTCTCTCACGTGGCAAAACGACGAACGACTTCGGACAGGCTCTCACCACCTTTGAACGCTTCAAAGGAGCATTTAATACATCATTCGGGGATCAATCCTGTAAATCACTCGAGTGATGACACGGCTGGGGTTTTTGAGGACATCATGAAGGTAGACGATTCGTTTGCTCCATATTTTCTTACCCATGGTGCTCCGCACGCCCACATTCAGCACGCGGAGCTCCGCTAAACGTACGCATTGCACGCCAATTTTTTCGCCGGCTTTGTTCTTTCAACGGCAAAATTATTGCCGACAAGGGTTATTGCGTGATGTTCACACCACGTGACGTACAGTAGCAAATAAAATCGCGCAAAAATTAATAGGCGGGTTGTAAACGTATAACGTATATAAGTGGGAAAGGTCCATGCTGTAACCGAATGTGGAAAACCATTGAAGTCACCAAAACTTTGCCGTCTCGACCCTAAGGACAACACAAGACATCATCTTAGGCACGTTGTTTATTTCGAATTTAATGTACATTCCTAGCGGCATTTTTCGCAACTTCAGCACTTACGATTTACCAATAATTATGAATAATGAATAAATGGTAAATAATTGAATCAATAAGAGCACACTTTCGAGTTAAAGTTTACTTAAGCCTCTGTTTCAAAGCGAATCTAAGTACGCACTCTCCCTTATCAACAAGAGAATACAGAAAGCGTTTGTTCCAGTCGATTTCCTTTTCAATGTTCGGGTTAGAAGGAAATGGTATGATACAATAGAGGAATAACAAAACTAGGTATTAAATACACTTAAAATAACAATATAACAACCGGAAATCAAAACTGTCAATAATTTTATCTTCACCCTTTTTTTGGTCTATATTTCGATTTGTTTAAACTGACACCAGTTAAATGACAAGATTACATGCTGCAAAAACTGAACGCCTTTAAGACCAAACAAATACTACTTAATCCAGAGCATTATAAACAAATTTGCTTACGATTTGTTTGGACAAAAACCAGAAGGCACTTGAACCACAGACTTAACTTAAGCCTCATTTAAGAAAGAAAAACTTAAGACGAGATTTTTTTGAACATCGAGCAATAAAGCGCGCCAGCGGCCAAAAATCCCATAAGAGCTTGCGCGCATCTTACTTACAGATCAGGACTTGTACCGTCGGCCATATTGTGTCGCGGTGGAAGAGCACATAGAAGTTGTGTTGAGCGCAAGCGATTAGCCAACCATTTTACGCAGGTATTTCATTCAGTCACTTCGGAAAGATCTGTAAAGCTTTGAAAAACGTTTTGAAGCGGTGAATTTATCGTATTTAGTTTAACCTTCTTGCAAGGTTACAACCAGTACGCAAATTGTTCGAAAAGATCTTTCTGCCGTAAGATTTCGAGTTCTCCGACTCTGCTAATAAGAGATCCAGTCTAGAATTAGTGTGTCAAGACTTGCTTTTGGACTATCTTGAGATTGCAAACCTAGGATGAATTCTTATTACACTTCGATTAAAATAGTGTGAACAGTTCTTGTGTCATTGCCTTGTCTGTGACCGGTGATCTGATATTCGAGTTAGAAGTAGTCAAGTTGATGTGATCGAAGCAGCTTCTGTCACTTGCGTTACGGTTCAGTGAGGTTTCCTACAGATCGTTTTCGGACTGCTGTTGTCGTTACAGCTGGGTGTACTCTATCGCTAGACCTTGCAAAAGGCAATTTTGTCCTTTTTTTGTTTTTGAAAGGTATCGAGTATTCGTGGATTGGTTCCTTTAGAGTTGATTTTCAGCTTATCTCCCGCACACTTCTTCCGCAAAAAGGTTCGTAAGACCCCCAGTGTTTAAGTGTTTCCTTTTCAGTTCCCCCTTTAAAATTACACAGTAAGATTGTGTTCAGCTTAGCTTCAATTGTCAACTTTCAATTCCGATTGTTGAGTTGAATTTATCATAAAATTTGCCACAAATGTTTCACTTTCCAATTCACTAGAGTTACACTGCGACGCGCCTTACCGTGGCCACCCAACAAACATTTTTTTCAAGTTAGCCAATCAGTGTGAGCGGATTTGATTGACAGACAAGCCTCCATTTGGTTCTTGCGCGTTGAAACTTTCTATGGACGTGTGTCTGTCAATCAAATTCGCGTATCTTGATCAGTAGCTAACTTGTAAAAATGTTTGTTGGGTGGCCACGGTATGGCGCGTCGCACCAGCTTATATCAAAGTTAAAAAAAAAAGAGTTATTGAAGGTTTGATCTTTGTGAAGAATTGAAAAAAAAAAAAAAAAGAAAGGAACTAGTCCCAGCTGAGCCTCAGAGGTTGTAAACAATGTCTTCATCAGTACTTACATATAGCATATGTAAAAAACCTACAAGGAAGGAAGAATCTCGTCCCATAAATGATGTTAAAGGAAAAATGTCAAGCCTGTAGGAATACCACTATCCGCCTCTGATGTTCAGCGTCCAAATGCACAACTCCCCTGTACAAGCTAAGACATTTAAAGTCACTACCAAAGTCCACTTATGTCCAGGTTTGACCCTAATTAGATACACGCCCAATTTTGACATCCAACACAAAAGTGTCCCTTTAAGTCTAAGCATTTGCTACCTATTTTCAACAATAAGGTAAGGGTAAAGGTCAGCATTATTTTTAGCTTTGGGTAAATGCAGCAGCTAATCTTCACTTAAAGAGTAGCATTTGGGGGACACTTTGTGACATAAATTGTCTGTATTCTGAGACACAAGTGATGTTGAAGTTGGCGAGAAGAGCAAGGGGACACTTCGTGACGCTTATTGAAATCCGCGTGCATCTTATTAGGGTCAAACCTGGACATATCTCCAAAGTCAGTAGATGATTTGTTCCCTGAAGCTAAGAAAACTTTTTTGGAAAAAAAGTTTGGCTGTGTGGCCCTCATAAGCAGTTTAAGGTGCTGTGGTGCATGTTATGTAAGGTTGCACACGCTGTCACCCAGTGTAAATATATAGTTTACGTCATAGAAAGTGCGGCGTACGGGGTTTTATTCACGAGTTGTGTGTGTTTTTGACACAAACAACGAGTGAATAAAACCCCGTACAAAGCACTTTCTATGTCGTGACCTGTTTATTACACATAAGACGAAAATTTTCAAATAGTTTTCTGAACGCAAATTAGAAACAAAAACTCACTAACAATAGAACCAAATGCAAATTTAATTTAATTCAATAACAAAGTACGATTTGCACGAGATGCACGAGTGATTGGCATGGAAACGCCTTTACGCTATCGTTGATTGGTTATACTTCCACATGTGAAATAGCTGTACGCCATTCTGATTGGCTGTATAAGCCTTTTCCACATGTGAAAATAAAGCGTATAGATTTGTACAAATGAGCTTTATGGAATAAAATTCTCATGTTATGTGTAATAAAAAAGTGTTCCACAGCCCCTGTCTGCAAACAATTCTATTCAAAATCAAGTTGGTTTTGCCCCAGTGTCATATGAACTGACGTCAAAGCGAACTCAGCAGAGGATTGGAAACAAACTTTAAAACTGCACAAGGTAAAAAGTGGCTGAACTTAAAACAGAAGTTGACACACATAAGAACCTAGAATTTTCGAGGTCAGGCTGAGCAGGTTCTAATATTTTAGGCTATTTTTTCATAATTCAGGCTGATTACATGTAGTTTCTTAATAGGTTCTTATTTCTCAGAGGAACAACAATAAATTTCTATATTTTATTCATAAGATATGTAGACAGTATTGCACAGTAGCTTTATGGAAAACATATTTCTAGAGAAAATCCAATAAAATGCCAATCAAAGAAAACATATACACAATGGACCTAATCGGCTAACTCAATGTTGTACCCAATTCAAATCTCCCGAGATTAAGATTCTTTTTTATTGTATTTGCATTATAATGTACCATTCATATTTAAATGATATGGAAATACCTGAAACAAAACGTTTTTTTTCCCAAAGGGTTTGAATTGGGTACAACATTGAGTTAGCCGATTAGGTCTATAACAGGAGTTTTCTCGAGGGTGATTTTTTTGTAAAAGTACCTCTTTTTCTTTGCCAGGCTCTGCAGGTTCTTATATTTTTGGGTATTTTTAAAATGCCAAATTTCAGCCTGTACTAGGTTCTTATATGTGAGTTCGTACTGTATGCATTATTCCCTAAAATAGAAAACTAATCCAGGCTATAAAGAGTACTCTTTTTGCATTCTAATAATCAGATCAGAGTCAGTAATTATTACTGACTAATTCAACGTCAGGACATTTTTCCTTTACCTTTGATAATAAAAAAATAAGATCACAATATTTTTCACCTCTATCAGTACTTTGCACGCATACTGGCTTTAGCAATGTTTTGGAAACACGATTGTAAACATGCGAACCTCACTCTCTAGGAGGTGTTTCTTACTAGAAGTAAAAAGTAAAAGGAGCAAGCCATTGTCTTCACTTCTTTCAAATTCCATTCAGGAAAAAGTGAATGCAAATGCTAACATCATGGAGGGCTTAGCTCTCAGCTACTCCAGAGAGAGACCTGGAAGTCCCAAATGGGTTGAACTGTTGAACTGTGTGGCACAGCAATACACAAATAAGGAAATTAAGCAAATGTTCAGGTTTACTAACAGTCGAGGAGAAGAAGTATCATGCACAGACTACGAATTAACAAAAGCTAGACTTTATAGTAAGATGTATGGTCCAGGAGCAGCACTTCCGAAAATAAGACGCCAATATAGTCATAAACTTCCATCAGAAACCATTGCTTTTGTCTTAGAATTTATCCATCATCTAGACAGTGAAGAGTATTCATCTTATAAAAGTGGCCCCTGTGATGGAAAACAAAAATCATGGATAAGTGAATTATTAGGAGGAGGAAATCAACCTGTTTTGTGGTTCAATTAAGCAAAACAAGTCTGCCTTTTATGACAGATATACATTGTAAACAGGAATGTGAACAACTGGAGACTAGACCTATAAGCTTTAGTACAATTTTTAAGGGTTTGTCTGCAGAACATTTCAAAATAATGGCAGAGAAGGCAGGACTCTAATATTTGCACAAAACTTGGCGCGGAGTATTTCATCGTGGTAGATAAGCTGCTAACTCGTTTAGGTGAAATGCTGAGGAGCCAATGTAAACCAGACATAACTCCAGGATTAATGAGCAAAGCAAAGACGTTAACAAATATTAATAAGATATGACTGTTTCTGGTACAAGAAAAGTCAGAACGAACATATTTTTGCTACAGTGGTACATCTTCCAACACCATCTAACAGGACATTTCAACAGCTTTGCTCTTTCCACAAGCCAGCAGTCTAACTTAAGTTTTTTGGCATCACCTTCACTTTTTTGAGCAATAAAAATTCTTGGAAATGATGTGAACTTTCCAAAAATAATGTACAAGGCAAAGAATGTTGGTGTCCAAATATGAAAAGTACAACCGTCAGGCTGAAGAACGCTCGCACGTGAAGGAAGCTCGAACGCAAGTGGTTTCGAATATCAATTATGTAAACAAATTGAGGTGTTGTATTTTCAAACTAAAATTACGCAACTGGTTCAAAACAAAACCACATTTATTTAGGTAGCACTGAAAAGCTTGCACTTTAACGTTCTGTATTGTAGTGACATATGTCTGGTACACTATACAATGAACTTACAACAAAGCGGATAAACAGTGCTGCCATAAAGAATTCGTTAACCAATTATATCTGCCACAAAGGAATCGCGGATGATTGGAAAAGTTCATGATTTCAACAGCATTTTACTATGCAAAGTGAAAGCACCAGAGGTGATGTTCAAAATAACAGTATGATCAGTAATCCAGTACTTACCAAATGGAAGCAGATCTTTTACTGAAAGGGCGATGTTTAAAGTTGAAAAATGCACTACCCTGCAAGTTTGAGGCGAGATCAGACAACCGGTTCAAATACATTTAAAGCAAATAATGCTCAAATCAAGTGTAGAACATCTAGAAATTTTCAATTAAAACGTGCAATCCTTGGTACAACAAGATTTTTGCAGCGTAGCCTGACAAGAACGAGGTAAGTAATATGGGTTTCGCACAACGGTGTATCTTATTTTCAATTCTTAAACGCATAAAAACTCAAGGATGTATATTCCGTTTACGCTGAAACAACTAACAAAATTACGGTTTCAAAAGAACAGGTGAAGTCAAAACCTTCATTTTGAAATGTTGGCAGTTTCATAAAGTTCACAAATAATCTCGTTTGAGCTTTTTTTCCTCAAGGGAAAATCTCGCTCAATGAATTGGAGAACGCAACGACCGGCTTAACGCTCAACCCTTACGCTAATTGTGCTTTAACACAGCCTTTCAAAGAGATTTCAGAGTTTTAAAGTATCAATTGTTATTGAAATAACTTAGGTTATAGAAGTAAAACAATTACATACCTTTAATGAATTGATTTGGCAAGATAGTATGGACAGTAAACCGTCTCAAACCGTCAGAATCAGCCATAACTTCTGTGACAAACGGCCGGCATTGTTCGCATCTCATGGCAAGTCTACTGAAGCAAATCTCCCATTTGCATCCTAGGGGTTTTTCTACCACAAAATGCTTGATATCCTTCCGACAAAGGTTAGAAATGAGCCAGGGAACAGGACTTTTTGTGAGTCGAAATGATTATTGCGGCCATCAAAATATTCCCTGGCGCGAAACACACGTGATTCCAACTAAAATTGACTGGCGGCAAAAGATTATTATGGTATTTTTGGCCGCGCAATGCTCGAAGTTCAAAAAAAACTCGTCTTAAAACTAAAGAAGACACTCTTTCAGCTCAAAATATCAGCAAATAAATCCATAAATCACATTACTTCACCTATAAAAAAAGTTTTCAATTTAACTACCAAACTGTAATCAATTACAGCCGATAGCAACAATGAAAAAATATCGCACATGCCCTGAAAAATAGTGCTACAAACCAAATATGTTCCAAGCAAAGAAAGTAGGCCAACTTTTTAAATGCAAGCAGTAAACATGACTTTGAGACTCTTGGCAGTAAAAGAAGGATTTGCTCGAGTTTTGCTCAGAGTAAATTCGAATAATGTTACCTTTGTAAATGCTACGCACTTGGATTCACTTTGAAAAAGAGGCTTTAACTCAGAAAAAGCCTACTGCATGAATTAGTTTCCCAAGATCAGATTCAGTTTGAATGAAGAATTAAATCAATATGAATGAAATATCAACGAATAGTATCAGTTCAAAAAAGATAACATTAAGTGTAAATACTGCTACATTTTTAAACAATACATGTAATTATAGCCTGCCCTCTAAAGAGCAACTAACACGATCAAAATTGCAGGTGCCATAGAATACCAAAGTACATGTACATGCATAAAAGCTGGCACCAAGGGGAGGTGGGAAGCGGAAACAACTTCCCATACTCTCCCAATTGAATGTAATAATAGGCCACTTTCAATATATTAAAATTCAGCTTAAAAGAGAGGTTCAGAGGACAAAGACAAAGGAAAGTGGCCTGATATGTTAATGTCTTTCGCACTCATTGCAACTTGTTTCTATTGTTTTTGTCCTCTCTGCCTCGCTATCAGGCTGAATATTTATATTTTGAAAATGGCCTATTGAAGTGGTAAGAAATCGACAATGTCCTTGGCAGTGGATTTCACTGTTGAACGTGCACAAATATTCAGGGCAACTACAACACTGATGAAAAAACAGTATTAATAAATTTCACATGTACATGGGGGATACACATAATAACAATTATCTATCTTATTTGCTGTCTTTCAAAACGACAGCTTAAAATTCAAGATAACACAGCCTTCTCAAAATATTTTTCGGGAGCAGGTCATAAGGAAGGTGGAGACGGTTTGGTGCTAAAGGCACCCAAGCGAGTGCCCAAAGGATGCAAGCTTCTAGGAGGGTCTCGGGGCATGCTCCCCTACGGATTTTTTCAAATTTAGACATTCACAGATGCAATTTAGTGCAATCTGGTGGATTTAAAGTGACGAACGTTCACATATGGATTTGACACTTGCTTGGAGTCTGATAAGAAATACTGGAATGCTAATTCAATCAACATTTCATGTGCGCGAGGCAAAAAAATATTGTGGACACGAATTTGTACGTCAAACAAACTTTTTTCAAGCTTTTAGACTATCTCCAGTGACTTCACGTTCGAGCTAAAAATGTACTGTCTCTGACATTTTCTGACTAGAAGGAGACGGTCAAGCTTTCTGAGGAGGTGGCTCATTGAGCTGTCGACTGGCCGATTTTGAGAAGGCTGATAACAACAACCAATAGTTTTTGCAGAGAAAGTTAGTCTTCAAACTCTTTCAAATTCCGTAAAACAAAATATTTTGTAATGTAGTACAATCCATAGCAACATAAAATATAATGACTTTTTGCTTGACCAACTGCAACATCCTGTCATCAGAATGTTGAATTCACAATAACGTTAATGATTATGTCAAAACCTCTTGGGTGAATGT
>NC_090871.1:70542863-70550363 GCF_036669935.1 Montipora foliosa | reverse complement strand
CTGTTCTTCACCATTTTGAAAGTTCTTCGAACAAGCTAATAAAAATTTTTGTGTCATATGCACTTTAATTAATTAATTAAATTTATTAACCCTTTCACTCCTGTAAGGGCCAATGAGACTTATAGATTTTACTCTGTCTAATGCCAGACGATTTTACTCGTCAATGGGGAAGCCCACAGGAGTGAAAGGGTTAAGTCAGTATCTTACAGTATGATCTTTTTTTTTCTTTTACTGTAGGTTCTAAAGATGTCAAAGATCGAAATGAGATTGCATGCTATATTCAAAGTACACATCGATGTCTGACATTTGCAGACTAACCCCAAATCGCAATCATTGAAAGCTAACCGTTTTAAATCGGGTTCTTAGACTTAAATAATGCTTATCAGCGCTATTTGAAATGGGTGCTTAAACTTAAATAATGTTGGTGTCTGACATTTGCAGACTGAAGACTGCAGACTAAGCACCCATTTCAAATAGCGCTGATAAACATTATTTAAGTCTAAGAACCTGATTTAAAACGGTTAGCTTTCAATAATTGTGATTTAGGGTTAGTCTGCAGTCTGCAAATGTCAGTCACCGAGTACACATCCAGTTAAAATTAAAAGTACTTCAACTGCAACCTTATGACAGCTTCCAATGGGAGACAAAGAGCTGTATGTTTTTGTGCTGAGTGAAGGGCATATTTTGACACCTTAGAAAAAAAGAAAAGCCCAGTTAAACTCACTGCCTATCGTACCAGCAACAAGTATTATGGTACAACAGATAATATTATTATTGTTTCACAAACACAATAAGGTTGATGTAACAACTGCATCAGATAACCTTACGCCCACGAGATACCAGATACACTTACATCTACTCCAACGTCAATCAGTTCTTTGGGAAGTGTAATGTGGCAAATTAGTAGTTCACTGTAAAAGGCTATTGCTTCAAATCTCGGCAATTAAAGCAGTATTTATAACTGACTAACCAGTGAAGAAGCATGAAGGTATCATCTTGGACCCAACAGTCCACATAAAATCAACCTATGGGCTCAAGACACGGGGCAGTTACAAAAAGACGAAACCTATGTCTTCACAAACATGAGACTAAGGCAAAGTGGTGGCGTTAAATACCTGAACACCCCAAAAGATGACACGGGCGTACCAATCACTAGCTATAGCGCTAGCTTTGGATGGGATAGACTTGCTTGTGTATTTATCCACGGAATACAGCATGCCCACAAGGTACGTATCTGTTCTTCTCGTAAGAAAAAGTTAGTTACAAAGTCCGGGAACATGTTTTATTTCCCAACGAAATAATAAAACTCGCCGAGGAAGAAATGAATTACACGGGCATATTAATTATTTTACACTGGCGTCGATCCTGAGAGGGGGATCGTCTTGATTCGCAGTGTATCCCACAATGCATCGTACTTCACACCCGGGCTCTGGGAACGAGATTTTAAAGTCCTCGAAGACAACGGTCTCATGGAATTCGCTGTTGTAGACACAGCATTTTCCGAATGGATTTTTGTCCTTGAGCTGCCACTTAACTAACGCAGAAAGCAAACACAAGTCGTGCCAAACATGAGGTAAGCGGAAGTTGTTTGCTGGATTTCCATGTTTTTTTCAGTTTACATAGCCCCCGACACCCCTCGCGTTTGCCCCGTAACTTATCTATTGTAGATTACCTCCCAATTGTAGATTACCTCCCAACCTTTTCAATCTTATGATCATACCGCATCTCTGAGACTTACATATTGAATCGATGGCACATCTTCCAGTGTATTACCTGCGCAATTTTATCACTTCGCCATGCTACATGTTACTAGTGCACTGCACTCGCTCTGATTAGTCTGATACAGTAATGCTCATGCAGAACTGTCTCATCTCTGGCGGACCACACATCCCACACTTTCCTGAAACATCTTCATCTTTTATCTCTGATAAGCTCTGTGTTTCCATAAAACTTTCCATATCGAGCATTGCTGGTGTACTTCTGTAATAGGTCCCTTTTAATATCTTCTTTCTCCTTGCCTTTTCCCGGGAAGTTCTTATTGCTCACTTCTCTGATGAAGATTTCACCACTCCTAGCCGCATATTTTCGCAGACTTTCAATTTCCATATTGTTGAGGGACATAGTTTTTAAGTGTTTAACCCACTGACACCTCAAACGCCCTGGAACGCCTCCAGTTGGCGAGTAAAATCGTCTTGCGTTAGACAGAGTAAAATCTGTCACTCCCAGGGGGTCAGTGGGTTAACCCATTCACACTTAAAACGCCCTAGGATGCCCCCCATTGACGAGTAAAATCGTCTGGCGTTAGACAGAGTAAAATCTGTCACTCCCAGGGGGTCAGTGGGTTAACCCATTCACACTTAAAACGCCCTAGGATGCCCCCCATTGACGAGTAAAATCGTCTGGCGTTAGACAGAGTAAAATCTATCACTCCCAGGGGGTCAGTGGGTTAACCCATTCACACTTAAAACGCCCTAGGATGCCCCCCATTGACGAGTAAAATCGTCTGGCGTTAGACAGAGTAAAATCTATCACTCCCAGGGGGTCAGTGGGTTAACCCATTCACACTTAAAACGCCCTAGGATGCCCCCCATTGACGAGTAAAATCGTCTGGCGTTAGACAGAGTAAAATCTATCAAGTGTCATCCCTCCCAGGTGTCAATGGGTTAACAAGGTCCTCTACACTAATCAAACCCTTTCCACCAATTTGCCGTGGCAAATTAATATAGTCTCTCAATGTTATTTGTATGATTAAAGTTTGATAAATACTTAAAAGCTTCCTTGTCTTTTGGGCAATTTCTTCCAGTTTATCCTTCTTCCAAAATATAATACCAACCCCATACCTTATCACAGACACTGCTCTTGGATTCAAGGCAAATCTTGTGTTTCCTGCATTAAGTTTTGAGTTTTATAATGTGCTTTTCACCCATATGAAGTACTCTTTTCTGGCTATATCTTTCATTTCTGTATGTTTCATGTTGTCTGCTTCAAAAACCCTGAGGTATTTAATGTACACTTTATTTTTGTCTATCTGCGTCATCGGCTGATAATTCGGGAATGTTTTCCCCCTGCTTTCTTCTAACTTTCCCCGTTTAGTGACCAGAAGTCCAAAACCCCACATTTTTTAATGCTAAACTTCATTCCAATATCCTAGCTAAATACACATACTGTATTGATCAAGGAATTCCGCTGTTTTTCATTAAAGGTTAAAGGTCATCCATAAAGAACAACTGATTTACGGTAACATACCCCTTTCTTAATTCGTACCCTGCTTTACTCTCCCTCAAAATCAATGTCAATGGTATCAATACATCATCATCATCATCATCATCATCATTATTATTATTATTATTATTATTATTATTATAATTATTATTACTTTCATTGTTGATTTTCTCAGCTCTGTGACAGCCAGTTTCTGTATTGGTATCCCATTTGAACCTCTACCCTGAGATATCCAATACTCTCCTCGGTATCCTTGCTGATCCCAGTGGGGCAGCTAAAATTGTACTCTGCTACTACCGGTACTTCCTTCTTGATATCCAGCTTTTTCAACTCCTTCTCCAGTACTGTTTTGCCACAGCTCCCAATTCTCCTACTGTACAACCGGTACCACTTTTGCTGATCATGAGGTGTTCCACAATCTTTGAATCTCCCTTGCCAAGTCTTAGTACAGTACATGTACTTCTCCACTTTCTCCTTTTTCTTCTCTTGTACTCTTCCATGCCTACATGTAGGTATTGATGCATGTACATTTATGACCAAGCCTGCAAAAAAGCGCCGGTCATCAGACATTTGTCCGGTAAACTTGAGGTTTTGACTGGCAAACGATCAGTCTGACCGGACAGGCTGATCAGGGTCTTCTGATATGATGCAAAGTAAAACTGTATTTTTACAGGTGCATTGATTTAAATTAAATAACACTGCAATGTACATGTGCTGTGGAATCAACAAGGATACTGTTCCCCAAATGCATGTTGTTTGTGTTTTCATTGGACTGATAAGATTTTATGACCAGTTTTACAGTGAATTTTTAGGGCCTCAAATTACATTTCTTATCGTGACGTCAATAACTAATGTTATTGCCTATGCACAAACAAAAGCTGAAACATATACAAATGTATTTTGTTCAACTAGAATGACAAACAAAGAAAGCAAAAACATAAGAATTCTCAATAGAATGGCAAACGAAAGCAACAGTATTGTCAAAACAGTATTGGGCAGTGTGCGCATGTTTTGATTGTTTTCATTGTCATGCAACAAAAAGCAAATTCAAAACTGTTCAATAAAAGAAGCCAACAACTTGAAATGATTTCAAGACAAATATATAAACCGTTTCTCCAATTGTCAGGTCTGTGTGGTACATCGTTTCTGAGTTATCAATTTCCCGAAGCATTTCACACAATGCTGCCATGTTGGTAGACCGTCCGTGGTCCACCAATATGGTGGCCAGTAATCAACGAAAACACCTGGAGTTCACTTTTCCGCAAATGTGCTTACTTAAATCAGAAACCCATAAGGGTTGAAACAATACAATACATGCTTAATTGACCACTCCCATGGGGGCTTTTCAGGGCCAATGAAACACAACGAAACGACAGAACAGAACAACAACAACTGTTAAGAATCCCAACTGGCCAGAGGCAAGCCAGTTGGCTATTTACAAGTGCAGCTGGGAAGTTGAACCAGGGACTACCAGGATCAAATTCACCAAATGGTCAGAGCAGGTCTTGAACCCGGGATCTCCCGATCTCAAGGCAAGCGCCCTAACCACTGGGCCACACTGCCAACATGAAACGTGTAACGCACGTTCACAGCTTCCGAATATTAAGTGCGAACTGATTGGTTGAATGTTTCAGTGCTAAGTACCATATTTGGAAACCCCTTGCTCTTGTTGTTCCAAATATGGTAATTAGCAAATTGAATAATTATTCAGATGAAGCTTGTTCCCCAGCACACAGGGGGCCGTTACACGTTTCAACCCTTGTGGGTTTCTGATAAAATACATGTGTATGAACACCTCTCGTAATGTACTTGAAATCCGCAAATGTCTGAGAATCATAGAACGAGACAAGTTTTTCAATCAGCTCTGTATCCTGGGGTCACGCAAGGTAAAAATTCGGAAATTCAAAAATGCTGTATCCGAAACAGAGGACGTTATGGAACTGGGAAAAAGATTTATTTCTAGTTCATCTTCAACCCTCATTTAGATACAGAAAATATGTGCATGTGAATATTTCGAAGGTTTAATTTTAAATACTGTTTTTTGTACATTGGTCTGAAGAAAGTTCTAAAATATCAAACATTTGAATGGAATCTTGAAAGATTTTTTTTGAAATTCTTCCGAATATGACTGAAGAATAATTTGAACAATAACAGTGGTGTCTTCCCACATGAATATTGACATAATGTTAAGTGATTTTACCCCATAAGATCTTACACGGGATTCCGATCATGCTAGAGTAGAAATAGTTTCAGGCCTGACGTTAAAACACGAAAAAGAAGGATCTTCCTGTCCGGCTACGGGCAATGCAAAAGATTTGAACCTTAACCCTCACCCTAACCACTTTTAAAAAAGAAAAAAAAAGAAAAAAAGAAAAGCGAGACAATGAAAATGAGGTGCCGTGGCCTGACCTGACACATGACAGGCTTATAGCAAAAAAAATTATTTGTAGGCTTAATGACCCATGTGTGATTTAGATCTTAATTGTCTTTGAAAACAATATCTGCTCTTTGTGCCTGTATAACAATGATCTGTTTGTTTAGAGAAATCCAAAAGTATCTTTGCTTTGCTATTTTCTGCCACTTTCTTCTCAACATGGTCATACCAATTCCTTGAGTATGAGAGATAATATTTTTTACATAGATTTTAGTGTATTATTTGAGCTACTTTGTCATGTCTCTTTAGAACTACATTCACATTGTGCAAGTTTGCTACACAAATGGAGAATGTGAAATATAGTTTTGTCTCTCTATTTATACATTCTGCATTTTGTGGTTGACTGGCTTGTTTTTCTATGATAACCTCCCTCCATCAAGTTGTTAGTGCCTGATCCTTTGCAGTTTCTTCTTCATGTACATGTATCCATTCCTGAGCCAATAATTGTAGCCATGGCTGACTGGGCTACCCTGCCTAAATAAAGTTGACTTGACTTTTCTGATCTTAATCTTATTGTTTCCTCCACTGATTTCAGTCCTCTTCTGCCCTCATTCCTTGCTAAGTAAAGCCTGGCCATGCTTGCTCTGGGATAATGATAATAATAATAATGATAATAATAACAATAATAATAATAATAATAATAATAATAATAATTATTATTATTATTATAATTCATTATAATTATTATTATTATTATTATTATTCCATGAAGCTGTAAAGCTAAATGCACCATGATAATAATAATAATAATAATAATAATAATAATAATAATTATTATTATTATTATTATTAAATTATTGTTATTATCATGGTGCATTTAGCTTCATGGCAGGTACTGTATGGTACACCCTGTACATTGTAATCAAAACTTCAAGAAATTTTAATCCCATCATCAGGTCATAACAAGCTGCCTTAGACTTCAAGGACTCTTTGGAGGATTGTTGCTTATCCCAGCAAGAGCTGCCAACTCTATCCCAGCAAACATGTACATGTAGTCCCGAGCCAGTCTCTTTGGAATAGTACCCAGTGCTCCAATAACAACAGGGACAACTTTAACACTCCTTGATCTTCCACAAGGCCTTTATCTCAACTGCCAGATCCAGATACCAATCTTGTTGACCTTTTCCTCTTGTTTGATATCTACCCTTCTGTCACTAGGGCATGCAATAGATGAGGCAATTTTTGTTTTGTTTGTACACAAACACAATGTCAGGGTGATTGTGATCCAGTTTCTTATCTGTTTGTATAGAGAAATATCACAGTAGTTTAAAAATTCTCAGACTCATAGTTGTACAGTGTATAAGCAGTTTAACAGCTGAGGGCAACTTGTATGATGGACCTGAATACCAATACATGATAGTTAATTGCATGTCTGGTCAGGTGTGCCACTGGTCCATGTAACTATATAAATATGCCAAAGGAATCTATTAGTCTACATTATTATTGTTACATGTAGCAATTGTACAATGTAATTAAATTTAATTGTACCTTTAATTCCTTGCAGCCTGCTCCATACATGTATGCCTCTGGAGAACAAGCTGTTTAATTGTCACCAGAAGACTGAGAATACTTTAAATATGTTAATTCATTCAAGGTGCAAAGATACATGTAAGTACTATTTTTATTAAACTCACAAAAAGTAACAGTTATTATAACAAGTATACACAGGAAGTTATTGTCAAAATGTCAGTCTTTATTCCAGAAATTGGCCAATGAGGGCTCAATTATTGTCAGCTGGAGAAACATTTTGTAACCATGCATTATCAAATTTTTCATTATGGTTAACCTCAGTAGTGCTAGAGTCTGGGCTTCTGATAGGATGCGGAAAAAAATTAAAGATTATG
>NC_090871.1:70517863-70537863 GCF_036669935.1 Montipora foliosa | reverse complement strand
TGTATTTTTCATACCAACTTATGAGGACTTTGCTGAAGTCCCCTGAAGTATGGTATGGTTACAGTTAAATGCCAACTTCTGGGGACATTTTTGTGAGGACTCGAAAATGTCCCCATATTCTGAACTGTCCCCACAGAGCTGGTGTGCATTCATATGTCTGTCCCCGTACGTGTGCAGTTGTGAGTGCACACAGTGTGTGTGTGTGTGTGTGAGGGGGGGGGGGGGGGACTCCCATATGGAACAGACGGGGATGCTCGTCGGAAATTTTGAATTTAACCCCTAAAGGAGACCATCTGGGCGTGGCTCAAGCTTTTTGTGACCCCTAAAAGAGACTAATCTGGGCGTGGCTTAAGGAAACTTTGACCCCTAAAAACAGGTTAAAAAGAAAATTTGAGACCTTGGAGGCTTAAAATATTGGCGCTTTTCCCGGAACACCCTAAGCGAGACCAAAATCCTAAATTTACACCCCTAAGCGAGACGACGAGCTTCCCCGTCCCCCGTCTGTTTCATATGTAGTTCTTTGCGGGAGACAACTTATTCGATTCGGACGTCATCATCATCACCATCATCTTCATCTCTTTTATTAACCCTCGTATTTTAGAGTAGTTTGATGTAGCTAGTAGCTCCGAGCATTTACCCTCCCAACCATGACAAAGCACAGAGGACAGACCACAACAACAAGAAATCATGCAAATAGTGCGTTGGATCTTTTACGTCCCACAGGGTTATGAACATTGAAGGGTTGTGAGAGGGGGCATGCGGCATATCCTCCTTATTCAACAAGACTAGCTATATATAGTTTGTCTAATCATTTTCAGGTGTCTTTACAAAGGCAGCTCCTCAGTTATTTAAAGACCCTGACTGTTGGCTTAGACGAAGTCGAACTCACGACCTCCCGCAGTTGTGATCGCTGACTCTATGCTGCCAAGTACGACGAAGTTCTTAAAATTACGTAGTTACTCTAGTAATATCATTGTTTTCCGCTTACCTACACCATGTCGCCGTGGAGTAGTAATCGCTGAAACCGATGAAATGGAGGAAGCTGGTAACGTTTGAATTGTGGTTAACTTGGTTGATTGCTTGTCATCTGCAGTCACTGGCACAGTTTGTAATTTAAGATAAGAAGATAAGATAATAGTTTTACTAAACAGGAGGCAGCGTGGTCGAGTGGTTAGGGCGTTGGGTTTGCATGCGGTGGCTCCGTGTTCAAATCCCGTTCTAACCTCTGGTTAGGATTTGTTTCCGGTTGTCCCGGATTCAACTCAACCACGCTTCGTAAATAGCCAACTGGTTTCCCAGGCCAGTTGGGGTTCTTAAAAATGTTTCTGTTAAGTTTGAATTGTTTCTTTCATATTGTTAAAAGTGGGGTGCCTGTAAACTAGCTTGATAGCTAAGTGCACTTCCACGATAAACAAAGCATTTACATTTTTTTTACAACTTGTAAAATGTTCAAGAACAATTGAATTGCGTCGTTTTACCAAGTAATGTAAACATATACAAAATATAAAAATGGATTCATTTGGCCGCTCTAGAGACACGTAATCCAGACGAATTATACGTCTTTCATGTTATTCGTCAAGTGTAAACACGGAACGAAACTTAAAAGACGCATAATCCTTCTGGGACGAACTTGGCCAGCCATTTTTTCTGCATCTGTTAAGGTCGTCTAGTATCGGGCAAAAGACGCATAATGCGTGTGCACGAACTATCCACTTTAGTCCGTCTTTCAAGACGCACTAAACTGGAAAGTTCGTCCGGACGCATAATGCGTCCTGTGCCCGTCTTTATATTAGACGAATTTAACAGACGCAGAAAAAATGTTCGCCCAACTTTGTCCCAGACGAATTATGCGTCCCTAGTATAAAAACGGCCAATATATATAAAAACATGGGATAAAAACGTTCTCGTAACGTTCTGTCCGACATTTCATCAGATGATACTTTCTCTTAAGTCTTAAGTTGCAGCTTTTTTGATGCCACATTAAAATAAAAGAAGATAAATTCGAACTCCGTTTTTCTATTTACGGCAGTGCACACAATGGTAACTTTGTCAACAAGATGGATTGAAATTATCAAATCCGTTATACGTCCATTTTATGGCCGTTTTGGTACTCCATTCCCTGTAACGTTAAATGTTCCGATGCAAACAAATTTGTTTTATTTTTTTAGTATACATGGATGAGTGGGACCTTCAAATTAAATGCAATTAAATTTGATAACAATATATAACCAACATTATCATACAATAGGATGCAGGATGGCTGTGAAGGGAAACCGAATTTCTGTATTAGGACTAACCTCCTCTCCTTACAACGCCGTAAAATATGATACACCAATGGACGAAACACCATTAACATCCATTTACAAAGAAATGCCCACAACTTATCATTTAATTCATTAGCCAATGGCAGAAGCACATGACCTTGAATCGTGTAACTTGCAACTGTTTTGCTTGGAACAAAGCTGGGAATTTTTGGACACCAATTTTATGCCCAAATATGGACAAAATAAGATCAAAGCTGTATGCGCTGGAAAATGCACGAGCTACTTGACATCCAAATAAGGAAAATTTTAAAGTAAAAAAAACCCAGCGCTGAACGAGAGTTAAACGCTTCAAGGTCACGAGTTTCTGTCAATGGTAAGCGATTGTTATGGAGCGATATTTTGTGAAAAGAACTCCGTCGATTTTCAGTGGAGGGATGTTTTATGGAACAAAGAAAAGGCGATTTTTTTCTTTGAGAAACGCTTTTGCGAATCGCTAGAACAACTGCAGAAATCAAAACCGCAAATTGAAAGGTTTAGTACCACAGGGTATCAGGAATCGACTTTGACCGTAAAAATGTCGTTGCTTTCAACTTACTTTCACCATGTGGTTTTGTGGTGGTCATCTCTGACTCTGTGGCACCGGAATTGACTGGTGATGTTTGGACTGAAGTAGTCTGGGTTGATTGCTTGTTATGTGGCGTGACTCCCCCTTCTTTTTATTTGTAAAACAGTATTGGAATGAGAGAATGAAAAACAAAACAAAACAAATCAAAACAAAAACAACAATAGGAGAGGAATATCAACCTGGAGGAACGAATTATGAGGTTGCGATAAATTCGACTTTTTCCGCGCCTGATAGGTGATGCAGTGTTCAACTGAATGAAATACTGGCAAAATGGCATGTTTACGACCGCAAATATAACAAAGCTTGGGCACTTGAGCAAGTGCTATCTCAGACTAATTCAAACCCGTAATTTAAGCCCGCCGCACACTTGAGGAAGGAGCTGAGCAAACTGCCTCGCGAGGCGGTTTGCTCAGCCGTTTCCTCACGTGTGCGGGGAAATTGTGGTGAGAAATTCGACTCACGAGGCCGTGAGGATAAAATCAAACATGTTTGATATTTTTGGCCTCGCGAGACAAATTCCTCAATGTGTGCGGCCATCGTGAGAATCGAGCTGAGCGTGGTTTAATCAAGCATCCAATAAAAATACATGGCATACTCACGCGACTCCAGCGGTTCAGGACGGTGTCGGAGGAAGAAATTCCGACGTCACTGAAGTCACGTGAGAATGCCATGTATTTTTATTGGATGCTTCATTGACCAAGCTCAACTCGATTTTCACGATGGCCGCACACAATGAGGAATTTGCCTCGCGAGGCGAAAAATATCAAACATGTTTGATTTTTTCCTCACGGCCTCGCGAGGCCAATTTCTCACCAAAAGTTCTCCGCACACGGTGAGAAAACGGCTGAGCAAACCGCCTCGCGAGGCAGTTTGCTCAGCTGTTTCCTCACCGTGTGCGGCGGGCTTAACGCGCATATCTAAGAAGCATACACGTTTAAGAGCGACTTTTTCAGGTGACCGAGTCAAAGGTGGCACATGATCGAAAAAAATACTACCCTTACATCTTGTTCATAGATACTCCATGGTAAGTCAATAAACGTGGTATAATAATTTTGGAAAATTTACGAAATCCGTGACGGCCGCCCACGGAAGGAAAGTGACCAAAATTAGTGCGGAAAGTAAGGGTACAACAACTTTGCTTTTCAAAAGCACGAAAGGATCTTAGCTCTTTACAAGATTGTATATTTACGAAGGAGGAATTGACACATAACTGAAAAACAGCATCATTAGCTTCATTTTATTAATTTGTCTGAGGCCTTTGACACCGTAGATCCTAGTATGTTACTTGAAAAACTTCAGCATTATGGTGTTCGAAGCTGTGCACTGAATTGGTTTTCGAGTTATCTGAATAATAGGAAGCAGCTTGTTGAATTTAATGGTCAATGCTCATCTCATATAGAAGATACGATGTGGAGTACCACAAGGTTCTATATTGAGACCTCTGCTATTCCTTATTTATATAAACGACTTGTGTAAACTGAAAACCTTAATTTCAAGAGATTCTGAGTTATTCCACATAAGAATTTTTTTTAAAGTGATCCAAAACTAGATTTTAAAACGATGAAGTATTGCCGATTTAAAAAAAAATCCAGAAATCTAAAAATCCTTATTATCAAGACAGAGGAAATTTTATCATGCAAGTTCGTTAAAGCACATTCAGTGGTATCATTCTTCCGAAGACCGCCAGTTGACTATCGGAAAGGACATTAAATTTATTTAAAAAAGGAAGGGTACGGCTATTTACATATCTATATATGGGGTATTGATCAAGCGTGAAATCGAGATGGCCGGATATTGGCCAAGTTCGTTTTTTGCATGTTTTATGGACGGAAACGAAGTCGTTTCTCTGAGAAATGTTTTTTTGCGAATCGCTAAGACAACTGCAGAAATCAAACCTACAAATTTAAAGGTTTAGTGCCACAGGGTATCAGGAATCGACTTTGACTGTAACGATGTCGCTGCTTTCAAGATACCTTCACCATGCGGTTTTGTGGTGATCTCTGACTCTGTGGCACCGGAATTGACCGGTGATGTTTGGACTGAAGTAATCTGGGTTGATTGCCAACCTCGTTCCCAGGAAGATGAGAGACCCTGGGAACGAGGTTGGGTTGATCGCTTGTTATGTGGCGTGACTCCCCCTTCTTTTTATTTGTAAAGCAGTATTGCGTGTTTATGGACGGAGACGAAGTCGAGGTCGATAAACAAGCAAAAATTTTACAGTTTGGCCACCTTGTTTGGTGCTGTTTGATCGTGTTTGATAAAATTTGAAGGCCATCAAACATTCGATCAAACACCTTAAAACATTTCTTTTGTCCTCGTGTTTGATGGGCGAAGTTTTGTTCGTTTGGACAGCCGTATCGAACATGTTTGGCGCGTGAATGCGTACCACGATTGCTCAGCCATAGTTCTTTGCTTGTGGAGTTTGATCTGAGTTAGACCAAACATGTTTTAACCCTTTGTCCACTCACTTCAACATCAGCATGTTTGGTCACCAATGTCTGGTATTGCTTGGTCGTTTTACGTTAGACAGGCCCTGATGTACATCAATAACGATTTGTTCGTTGGCCTTCTCTAAAAATATAGAATTCACCATCTTCTACTATACTCCGGTAAAAAAAAAAAAAAGAAAAAAAATGCAATTTATCTGACATAAGAACTTTATCAGTTAAATAGGGACCGATATTTGTGAAAACATTACAAAACAAATCGGCTATTTGATTCGGATTAGAAACTTCTTGAGAGCCTATCTGAAAGTAACAAGGTAAGCGATGACTACGTCTTTTACGATTTAAAATCTCATTCAACAAGCACCAGGTTTGATTTTAGCTGTTCTATTTTCTTCTCACAGTAGAATTGCTTCGCAAGTCTCACTGAGTGGTTTAATTTGCTTTTGTAACGCTTTTGTAACGCTTACTCAGAAAACGCTGATATAATATATTTTTCTTCCTTACAGATTTCGCCAGACCGCTTGAAAACCATGGCTTAGGAATATTATACTTAACTGCTTTAAGGTGATTCCCTGGTTTTGCACTGCGCATCTTCTACTGCGCATAACATTGCGACATCCAAGATGGCGGACGCAAAAAGAGCTCGCTTGTCCCATGACAAAAAGGGGCGCTTTCGAAGTAGCAAGGAGGTTGAACGAAGGATAAATTTAGCGAAAAGTTCGATAGACAAATCGCCTAGCCGTGACGAGGCCTTATGTGTTCAGAATGGTAGTAAAATAAGCGGTAGACGTGTTGTCGAGCTCGAGTTGCTCGCAGAGGCCTTCGATGGTGGATGTAAAGTTTGTGCCAAGCCACTTCAATTATCCATCTTATCGGACGAAACAGTGTCGGGGTTAGGATCTTTCCTGTACATTACCTGCTGCAATCCAGATTGTGGGGAAATAAATGTTTGCCAAACGAACAAAACTCATAGGGTGGCTGGAACAATGCGTGGACGACCAATCTTCGACGTCAACACCAAACTCGCCGCAGGTTTGTTGCGTGACTTTGTAGCAGATCATGTTTTTTGACTAATAGTTTGCCCGACAATTTATCTGATGATTCGCTACCCTAGGCATGCTACATGCAGGAATGGGACCAACACATGTCAATGCACTGTTATCTTCCCTTAATATCCCGACTCTTTGTGTGACCACACTGAAAGCAAGAGAACGTGAAATCGGCCCCGCCATAGAAAATATTGCAAACAAGTCCTGTGACCTAGAGATGGAGGAAGAAAAGATGGAGTGGGGGTGCATCCAAGATCAAGCAGTGCCAATCGGGGCGTCCTATGACATGGGGTGGCAGAAGAGAGGGAAGGGTCATAATAGTCTAACAGGTACTGAAAATAATTTACAAAGGTTGTTGACAGTAAGCGGAAATGCAGTTGAAAAATGGCTCCATTGTGACACAACTAAAAATTATATACCTAAGTTGTATTGCTGATGTGTATTATAAAAGGGGCTTTAAAAACAAACACAAAAAATCTGTAAATGGTAAATGAAATGATACTCCAGCCACTGAAAATAAGTGACTTATCTTTCCGCAATTACTTTTTCAAGGGAGGGATTGGTTGATGAGCAAAAAATACTGTACATTGACACTTGTATTGAGGTTTGCCAGTAAAGGAGCTTAAAGGGTATCCCTGATAAGGATCCAATTACATGAAAATAAAATCTGCTTGGCCTTCAAAGCTTGTAAAGAATAATCCCAAAAGATGAACAGAAGACAAAAAAGTGGGACAGTACTGAAACATGTCAGCTTGATAAGATAATTTATTTGTTTATTTATTTATATTTCTATTTATTTATTTTTGAGCACTTTTATTATCTAGTTTGGGCAGTTGGTTTGCCGACACCATGTGTTGCTGGTTATGATTTACATGTATCATCTAGACAAGTGTCCAAAATTTACAGGAAACTACATCCAAACCTGAGTAACATACCTTTAAAGTAAGACCTTTTATGTATCAGGAGCTGGTTCTATGATTGGAATAAAAACTGGAAAAGTTATTGCATTTGCGACAAGATCAAAGAGGTGTGCAACTTGTGAAGCAGCGACCAGAGCTGGAAGAACAGCCAGGGCACATGACTGTAGATGTAACTGGGACGGGTCGTCTAAGGCCATGGAAGCAGATGTATGCACTGAACTTGTGAAGGCATGCGGAGAGTCTCACAAAGCTCAAGTGGCTATTCTTGTGGGAGATGATGATTCCTCCACCATCAAAAAAGTGAGAGAAAGTGTGAATCACAATGTGGACAAATGGTCACACATTGTTCATGCAAAGAGAGCTTTTGGAAGCTCAATGTACAATCTACAGAAAACACATAAAAATTTGTCTGGTAAAGTGATTGATTATTTACAAAAATGCTTCAGCTACGCCATAACACAAAACAAAAATGACTCTGATGGGATCAGAAAAAGCCTAAAAGCAATAATTCCACACGCATTTGGGGATCATTCCACTTGCTCCACCTCTTGGTGTAAATATCTCCAAGACCCAGTCAATTACCATCACAGCACTTTACCACATGGTTAAGACCTCGAGGGGGACGATTTGAAGAAGGACCTGCAAGAAATCATAGAGGTTTACTGTCAGCATGCAGAAAAGCTAGCTCCACTTGGATCCAGCCAAGCCAATGAAGCACTGAATAATACGATCGGCAGCAAAGCCCCAAAGGTCAGGCATTATGGTGGCAGTGAGAACAATGACTATCGCGTGGCCTGTGCAGTGAGCCAAAAAAACATTGGCCATGCATATGTGACTCAGGTAAGTGCTGTGGACAAGTATGATTCACCAAGGTTTAATTTAGAAATTTCTGGTTTCTTAATTCTTTTTTTCAAAATTTGACTTTTGCAATCTATTTTAACATTGATGTTCCTCAGTACCCATGTGTCTACTTTTTATCTTATTGTGATAACCGACTTGTAAAAAGTGATAAAATTAGTTATCATATACCAAATCAATGAATAAATATTTTACATTTTTAAGTGTCTGGTTAAAAAGATTTAATTTGTATTGTACTGGCACTTTTGGCAACATTTAACCTACTTAGAAAAGGCAGACATGGTACAGCAGGCAAGTAGCAATAAGGCATTCTTCTTTTTATACACAGGCCCTTCAGGAAATTCACCTTTCTCCTGGAACACATGGGCTTAAACACTGGAAAAGAATGGATGCTAAAATGTCACTTCAAAGAGCAAGGCAGCAAACAAAGAAATTCAAAATACAAAGAAGAGGGCACAAAGAGAAGAGGTAAATAAAAACATATGGCATTGAAACTAATGATTTAGGGCAAAGCTGAAAGCTTGATGTTACGGTTGAACTACAGTATCTGATCTGGAAAGTGTGTTCTGATGATGAATGTTCTCTGTAAATAAGAATTAATGAATTTTTCATGTAAATGTAGAATTTTAAAAATAATAAAATCATTGACAATCCACAGGTTGTCAAAAACAAAGCAGGCAGAAACCAGGGAAGGTTCTCAGTATCAGAGTGGCATGGGATATTTGCCAGAAACAGAAGCAGTTGAGATTCCATCACCCCCCAAACCCTGTGTGTCCAGTATGGTGCCTGAACAAGATTACATTAAGATATTGTTTGATCTGGAGACATCATCCCGAGGTAATATCACTGATTCATTTCAAGACAATGATTGTTATATATATAATATAATATAGAATGAATATGATGTGAACTGCAGATATACAAATGAAATTAATATGTGACCACTGTAGTTATGATTGCAATTTAAGCAATTGCAAATTAAGCCTAAGAAACTATTTTTAGCACTTAAATGGGATTCAAACCCATGGCCACTGCATTAGCGCTAGCAGCACATATGCATTTCATTGGTATTTCCACAGTTCGCATCATATTCATTTCATGTTTGATTCCTTTCATGAACTCACTAAATTGGCCTACTCCCAATGTATGGGTCTTCATACTGTACCTCAGTTGGTAGAGCACTGTAGTGCTAAGAAAGAGCAAGGTTTGAATCCCATAGGCACCAACACAAAGCTTAGACTACATTAACATGTAGTTTGTGTTATTTAACTAGTGAGCAGGCTCACTGTTATTATTACAATGAAAAATATAATGAAGTTCCTCATTTTTGACAGGTAATGATACCGAAATTCTGCAAATTGCAGCAACTGATGGGGCAGATGCATTTGAGGTTTACATCCTTCCAACCAGACCTATATCACCCAGTGCTTCATCAGTGAATAAGCTCACCTTTCACCATGGAATTCTCTTTTATAATTCTCGTCCAGTCCGAGCAGTTCCACTGGCTGAGGGATTATCTCAGATGATATCATGGCTAAGGCCCAAGGCACCATGTCTGTTGATAGCTCACAATTGTAAATCTTTTGATGGGAAGCATCTCTTAAAAGCGCTGGAGTCCACTGGGGTAGATAAAGAATTTTCAGCCATTGTTTCTGGATTTTCCGACACTTTACCTGCCTTCAAAGAGCTCTTGCCTCAGCGCAAATCATACAGTCAAGAGAATTCTACACTGCAGCTATGAAGCCCATAATGCAATTTCAGATGTCCAGGCCCTGTATCAACTTGTGAACAAGTTCCTCAATTCAAAGCTGCTGAGAAAACACAGCTTCTCCGTATCATGGGTCAAGGAGCATAATGTCTGCCTTGCCCAGAGAAATGTACTTCAGCGAACACTCCATCCTTTGCTCGACAAAAAGGTCATTTCCGCTGGAATGGCTACCAAAATTGCAGAGTCTGGGCTGGGATTCCAGCACTTGCAGTTGGCATTTCAGAGAGGGGGAGCAGATGGGCTGGAACTTGTGCTGAAAGAAAAGTTTAACGGAAAAGTACGTGTGACAGCTAATAGGAGGATTCTGTTCAACATTGTAAATTTTTTCACTGATTTGTAACTTGCAAAAAGATGTAACCACAGCTACAACTGGTACGAATATTAATAAGCCGTTTATAACGTAAACGTAAACGTAATAACCAGACAGCAGCGATTAAAGCTGTCACAAGCATTCGCTATTTAATATTCCTTTTTGTATACAAACGACTGAATGGTACAATAGAGGAAAAGACTGCCGTTGTACAAGATCGATGGAATGCATTTAAGCCTACGAACTGATTTCCAAGTTTCTGTATTTGATTAAGCCTCAAATGCTCTATTCACAGGAAGGACCTTTCTTTGCACATATAGAGTACAGCACTGTTGTGAGGATAATCTATTTTGGTCAAATAATGAGCAATAAAATTTCAGTTCATGGCTCTGGAAGCATACTGCGGATATTGAATACGAAACAAAACAGTGTGCTGAAAATATCAACTAAACTTTAAAATCAAATCAATGAAAGTATGACTCACCTTCATTTAAGTTCTATATTGGTCGCATGCGTCTCAATTCCCGACGAAACAGACCAAAAATGACACTTTTTCAATGTTTTTTCCACCTTCCAAACTCCTTCCAGGCGCATTCGAAAGACGCCATTGTTATATTCGCCCCAGTCCTCGCTCGGAATTACAAGAAAATGCCTGGAATGCGCGCGTTATCAGCAGCCGTAACACAATAACGAGCACGGTGACCCCCATTTTTTATTTCATAATTTCAATGATAACAGTATCCTCAATCACTGAGAAAAAAATTAGCAGAAATCTATGGCCACTTTTTTGGCAAATGAAATAAATACTGAAGAAGGAGACTTATCAGACCCAACAGCGCATGTGCAAATCATGTTTCATTTAAAGGATAAAAAAATGCAGAGTATTTGAAGACATTTTTTCTGGGACGTAGATGAATAAACAATCAAAGAAAGTCAAACTCTATGTGATATAACACGCTGCATTGAAAAATAATCGAGCTTATTTGTTGCGCACGGAGATTACCAAACGTCACCTAAATAACCGTATTTGTCAGTATTGTGGCGTGAAAACAAGAACGGTGACCCCCTCTTTTTATTACGTTTTTAACATCTCCTTGCCCTGTAACAACAGCATACCAAGTTTCATCGGAAATCTATGGCGGGTTCTATTACTAGGGAATCACCTTAACTTTTTTTTTTTTGGTAGAAAAACACCTATTATAAGTTGACTATATTTTTCTATGAAATTTTCGTAGACATCTGAAGGGTTGCTTCCCAGCCTCGCGGGTGTCCTTCGAGAAAAAATTCGTTCGCACGTTAGTTTCAATAAAATCCTAGCAAACTATACATCAGAAGAAAGCTTAGTAAATGTAGTTTAAGCGAGTTTTCCTTTTAGCAAGTGTGACAGGCTTGTTCGATTGGTTGTCTAGGTATGGAGTAGCTAAAAATTTGGGAGACGTGTGGTGTAAATGGACGCCACGGGAAAATATTTTAAATATCGGAATTTCCCCTACACACTTTTGTTGATTGATGCCTTGTAAATAACATTGTGCAGTCATTTTGCTCGTGCTGTGGCATCCAATACTCAATAAATTCAATAGATCGTTTTCACTGTCACGCAATAAAAAAATAAATCGAAAACCATACAGTGGAAAAAGTCAAGAATTCGTGATGTTGAAGAAGATAAATGAAGAAGACACTTCTCCAAGTTTTAGGCCTGTGCGTTTCCCCAAACTTCGGATATTCGTCGAAATGTTTCGCAGAAATTTACAGAGCCCAGTATGAAAACGCCATGTTGGTGCACATCTGTGGTGCACCAATATGGCGGCCGGAAAATAGTGTCAACATCTGTTACTTACTTTGGCTATCTAGGCGAGTGATCATCTGTACTGAACAAATTCTAAAAAGGCTCAAAACCATGAGATAAATATATATTTCTCAATAAACTCGATCGTCGCCTCGTGTCACGCACCGCTACAACTCAGAAATTCAAAATGCTCTGGTTTCCAAACGAAGCACGCTATTGAGCTTTAAAATTGCAAATGGATACAAATTTACCGCCTCTTATGCCTGATGAGGATAAAAACTTTCGTGGCTCTTTAGTTTTGGATTTTAGAAAATGATGACGTCACGTGGAAACGATCTATAGAAAACTCTTGGTGGTTTCACATCTTACCGGATCCGATTCTGACACTTAAGCCCTGGCCAAACTATCGAACAAAGTTGGATTCAACACTCCAACTTTGTTCGATCCAACATTGTTCGACCGTTTGGCCACCCATGTTGGATGATATTCGTCTAACATTTTTTGCTCGATCAAGTGTTGGATAGAGTTTGCTTTTGATCAAAAATAATATTACACTGCGACCAACAATTCTGCTCGACGCAACAATGTTGCAGTGTTTTGCCGCTCTTCCAGCAAAGTTGTGTCCTGGATCTAGTCACGTTCGCGTTACTAGCCAATCACGAATCGCTATTTTATTTTCAAGCCTCGCCTTCTAGCATTATTTGCAACAAAGATGGCGGACAAGGATCAACAGCCAGAAACATTGATCAGCGAGAATGAAGCAAGATGTCTTTGGGGCACTTTTAGTCCCCTAATCACTATCGCTCTGTTCTCATCATCTCCTAAACGCCGATGTATTTTCAGTTGCAGTGAACATACCCCTTTGTACACGTTCTCTTAACCATTTTTTGGATTTTCCTCGTTTAAATCCATCATTTCCGTCCTCAAACAGCTGCAGTAACACAAGCGCTACGAGCGGTTTCTGTTTCAGTGTTAGCGTCATATTTATAAATTTTGCGCCAACTTGAACTTAAATCAGTTTCGTAAAGCAATGTTGGATAGTGTTTTGCCACTACCTCAACATCTACACCCAACAATGTTGCATGTGGAATCCAACTTTGTTCAATAGTTTGGCCAGGGCTTAACACTTGATCGAACAAAAATGTTGCATGACCATCTTCCAACATGGGCGGCCAAACGGTCGAACAATGTTGGATCGAGGAAAGTTGGAGCGTTGAATCAACTATGTTCGATAGTTTGGCCAGGACCTTACTAAAAGGAAATCTCGCTTAAACTACATTTACTAAGCATTCTTATGATGTATAGTTTGTTAGGATTTCATTGAAACTAACGCGCTTACGAACTTTTTCCCGAAGGACACCCACAAAGGTGGGAAGTAACCTTAACTGGTGACCCAGGGATTTCATGTGTCTACTTTTAGCGGGAATTTTGTTATTGAGCTGGTCCGAGTTTTGTAGATCCCATCCGATCCAAACCGGTCCGATCCGGTCAGGTCCGATCCTGGTCTTGCAAACGTCCATTTTATCCCTACTTTCGCTACAAACGACCGTCTTCACATGGGACCACATTGACAATTTAAGTAACCAATAACCATACCGTGCGGCTTTCCGACGGAACATCACATTTCTTGACAGTTTTAGCCTTCATAAATACATTATGTACAAGCAAGTTGCTTTACGTAAAAAAAAAAAAATCGTTTTAAGATTATTTCACCGGCTGAAGAAGTAAGCTTTGTACGGACTCTGCCTTCGTTCATTAATATGTCACGCAACTAGTCACTTGCCTAAAGAAATGCACGGTTACCAATATTTCGCGCGAACTAAGGAGACCAGGGGGTTTTTGGTGGGATTCATTTTCTAGGGGGCCTGTTAGCCATTTTCATAGGTTGACTCAATGCTCATGAGCAGCTCATGTAATACCGAAGATCAGTAGCAGTCACCTACGGGGGAGCAAGCAAGAGCGACTATAGGCTATTTCAAGCAATAATTATCTGACATTTGCATTAAGGACAAAGCAAGTAGGCATACCAGCTGCATTATTTTGAAATCTCTTTTCGCTATATCCGAATTGACGATGTAACACGATTCTGATCTTTGTTTTCATAGCTGAATACTTAAGTCGCTTACTGTTTATCATATCCCCTTGAATTTTAAAAGTTCACTATAAAACATTGCGATAAAATATTAAACAAGGTAGTAAAAAAAAGAAAAAACGGTAAAAAAGTTTAAAATGAGATGTTTCGACTTAAATTAAGTCATTATCAAGCAATGAAAATAAAAATGAACTCGAATATGTAATGAAAATAAAGCATGAAGTTATGCTGTTTACCCTAGAGATGACAATCAAGTGAAAAGCTTAGCTCTAATGGAGTCATTTTGAGTAGTGAGTTAAGGCTTAAGTTCCTAAATGAGAAACATTTCATACAATACAATACAATACATACGTAATTGACCGTTCCCCATAGGGGCTTTTCAGGGCCAATGAACAACAACGAAACGAAGGAACAGAACAACAACAACTGTTAAGAATCCCAACCGGCCGGAGGCAAACCAGTTGGCTATTTACAAGTGCAGCTGGGACTTTGAACCAGGGACTACCAGGAACAAATTCTACGAGTGGTCAGAGCGGGTCTTGAACCCGGGATCTCCGGATCTCAAGGCAAGCGCCCTAACCACTGGGCCACACTGCCTCCTCCAAATCATGCAGAAGACAATCAAAGTACCAGTACTTTAAAATTGAAACATAGCTGTCAGCCAAAGTATTCAATGATCATGGACAACCTTACAAAAATGATATGGATTGGTTGAAATACAGGATGCATTGTCACTATTTTGAGACTCATTCTACGGATTCCACTTTGTTTGAAAATCTCTATCTGAGGCAATTTTTTGTGCCTTCGAATTACAGATACAGGTACAGGTTCTTTGCTCTGTTAACCAGGATTCATGTGAGGTGGAGCTCTTAGAGAAACTAAATGAATCGTCAGTATTGTTATTGCAAGACTGGGCGACGAAATATTATTGAATTTTTAAGGTTCACTATAAAACATTGCGATAAAATATTAAACAAGAAAGTAAAAAATAAAATAAAAGGTAAGAAAGTTTAAAATGCGATGTTTCGACTTAAATTAAGTCATTATCAAGCAATGAAAATAAAAATGAACTCGAATATATAATGAAAATAAAGCATGAAGTTATGCTGTTTACCCTAGAGATGACCATCAAGTAAAAAGCTTAGCTCGAATGGAATCCTCTTGAGTAGCGAGTAAAGGCTTAAGTTCCTTAATGAAAAGCATTTCATACAGAAGACAATCAAAGTACCAGTACTTTAAAATTGAAACAAATCTGTCAGCCAAAGTGACAATGATCATGGACAACTTATGGATTGGTTGAAATACAGGATGCATTGTCACTATTTTGAGACTCATTCTACGGATTCCACTTTGTTTGAAATCTCTATCTGAAGCCATTTTTTGTGCCTTCGAATAACAAATATAGGTACAGGTAACAGGCTCTGTTAACCAGGATTCATGTCAGGTGAAACTCTTAGAGAAACTAGATGAGTCGTCAGTATTGTTAGTGCAAGACTGGGCGATAGAATATTAGTCACGAAATTACAGAGAAAGCCAATTTATGAAACTGGCTGGTTTGGTAAACCCCTTGGCACGTGATGGTAGCAACGAGGCTTGAGAGTGAGGAGATACAGATGCTCACCATTGTGCACTTATTTCAAACATGCAGCCAGGATAGCTGTGCAGTGCTTGCAGTCATGGCATATGTTGTAAGACAACTGAAGATCACAATGCCGGAGCTTAAGTCGGTGTACTATCGCCAGGACAACACCGGCTGCTACCACTGTGGTGGAATTATAGTGTGTGCAAGGTCGTGCAAGAGTCATTGCCAAGCAGTCTGGTGTCGCCATAAGGCGTCTTGGTTTTTTAGACCCCCAAGGGGGAAAGGGTTCTTGTGATAGAAAAGCTGTCACAATAAAATCACATATGAGGATTCATCTCAACTCAACTCCTACTCAGATGAAAGACGCAATTCTATCTCCTGGCGGAGTCTTCAATGTAATGTAACCCTGTGTGAATCAATCGGGGCCCCCAAAATGCCATCCTTGAAAGTCGAAGGAGTCAGTCTGCTTAACAATATCAAATATGAAGATGATGTATTTCGTGTAAGGAGGGCGTAGAATATTGGCTCTGGTAAAGTAATGAAGTTGAAGTGTCCATCTTTGTCGGAATTACCGACTATTACAGCTACCGAAACACATGTCAGCGCCTTCACTTCGATGAAGTCAACTAGAACAAACGTACAAGAACAAGTTAGTGGTGATCAAGTGGACCAGAACACCGCCACTGAAAAGAACCTCACAGGCTAACAAGAAGCAGTCTTTGCCTGCCCTGAGGTGGGTTGCATGCGAGCAATCCTACGACATTCCTCGATGAAGTGACACTTAGATTGTGGCAAACACGATAGAGCACTAGAGCGCGAGACTTTGATGGACAGAGCTGCTACTGCTTACGCATAAAGGCGAGAGGGTCAGACCACTTCAGTACCAGAGATCATGTCAAACACACGACCTGACTCTTCACGTGCGAAATTACCGAATGGTTAGGCTTTGACGTAGAGATAATGATAATGATAATGATACGTTTTCTACTTAGCTCCCCGTACAATTTAAGTTATGAAAAAATGCAGGTAATCATAAGGTACAAATTACAGCAATAATTAAAGGACTATGAGAAAAAAAAATTACAGCAATAGTTAGATGACTTGTTAATTTACAAACTTGGCTAAGTGGAAGATTAGTTCCGTTTTTGTTCTGACAGGAGGTAAGAGATTCAAATATTTGTTCATTTGGCCTGTAGGGCTGACTTCCAAAAGAGCCAGATTTGAGATTTGCTGTGCAGTAGTTTTAGTTGTGCACCTGTGGCATTTATGACCAGTAGCTGTGTTAGATATTTTACCAAAGCCAAAAGAAGGTGTATACACAGGTTTAAGGTGCCCCTTTCAGTCACGCTAAAAGTACAAGAAATCAGTTAGCAATAATTAAGATAGAAAACAGTACCGTGGACGAAATTGGCGTTATAATTAGCAGTGGTAACCCAATACCTCAATTGTACAAATTGTAAATCCAAAAGAGTCCTACATGTTTGTTGTTTCTTTAGAAAAATTGTATAAGAGGAACTCATTTTAGAATGTTCTTCAAAACAAACCTCTGAAAAAGAGGGCAGTGGTCATTATGAAGGAAAAAGTGTTAGACCGCATTATTCATCTTAAATAGGTTGCCCGACGCATGCAGTTGGTAGTTCAACTACCAACTGCATACATTTGAGTGACATTGAACACATCTTTGTTTGACCTTCAGCTCGGCTTGTTGTAAAATACCCAAAGCAACGCAATATACACAACACAATATGCCCAATATTTAACAATTATCCTGCGAAATCGCGAGGAATATCACTTGATACTTAACCGACGAGGCCGTAGGCCGAGTTGGCTAAAATCAGGCGATATTCTGCAAGATTGAGCAGGATAATTGCTTTACTATTCAACACATTGATGACAAAGCACAATTTTCTACGTTTGTTGGGAAAAACAAAAAAGCTGGAAAAACTGCATTTTTCTCCGCGAAACACAATTTACGTACATCGCAGAATATACATTGAGTACGCACGACCAATATGGAGTGCGCTATGACCATATTTGGACATTGTCACAATGTGTTGAATATACACAATATTCGCCGATGTCAATCTGTAAAATACGCAATATACGCAATATGTGCAAAACGGTTTATTTTTTTTAGTTATGAGCAGTTAATATGCAAAATGTCAAACAGCGCATGCTCACTGTTCCCACGAGGTTTTTTTCTGTAAACACCTACAAAATGGATTTGTTTCGTGGTAAGCGTTTCTAACATCAATCGCCTTTCATTTCAGACCATCCTCTGTTATTTGCCGCTGAGCGTTTACACAAATATTACCATGATGGTTTGCATTTGAGGTCAACAATTTCGTAAGTATGTCGGTTACATCCAGTGTTTTTGTATATATATATTTTTTTATCATTTTAACTCGATGGACTTGTTCCTGTTGAAGTATTGATGTACCAGAAGACAGCAACCACTGGTATTTTTTTCATTTTACAATTACTGAGGTTCTCAAAATTGTGTATTGTTTCTTCTTAGGCAGAACTGAGTTACTGCCTTTAATTTTCCTACATTCGTGTTGAAATCAATATAACGAAGTACAGCTCAAGCCGTCCGGGTTTCCTCCTGAGCAACATGAATAAGCAGTTTAGAACACTTCAGCTTAGCTAATAGATTTGAGGATTCGTCACCGTTAGACCTCAGTGAATTGAAAGGAATCCTTTGGGCAGGACGAAAAAATCATCTTCCCCACTCCAGGCAGACGACTTACTACTACGATTTTTTATACAGGGCACATTTACTTTAACGCAAACAAATCCATCCAGTTAAAATGGCAAGAGATGTAGGGAAAACAAGACGCAACATAAATATTAAATTTTGCTCTACGCTATACTTATGAAAATGTCGAACTCAAATGTAAACCATCACGGAAAACAATTTAAGGGAAAACATTTACCTACGATCTTTACTGTTCCGCATTGAAAGAACTATCCCGTTTTGATGAAAGAACGGTTTTCACAAGGACATTAAAACCGAGGGCAAGATTTCCGCACAGGTCCCTACTTCATTATGCATACACTCCTTTGTTTCAAGAAAACAATAGCGATAACAACAGACGTCCTTTGGGACTGTGGCGCTTTGTTCTTTCTTTTTAGAGGTGGAACTTCTGTCTGAAATACGGAAAATCGAACAATTTTTCCTGCAATTTCGGCACTTTTCCTGCAATTTTACCCATTTTTCAGTTTTAGAATATGCTCAAGAAGTGGAGTTTCAAGCAATCGTTGTAATAGGGTTCAGATTCGCAAACATAACAAACAAACCAAATAAAAGTACTGTTATAGGAAATTTAATGGCTACCTGCTCTTTTTATCGTGAAATTGTTCTTTCTGTCTGCTTAAAAATTCGCTGAGACACTGCAAAGTGTATATTTTCTTCCTTTCCTGTATTCAGGATCACGAACGGTGCATTTAGTGGGATTTTGCGATTTATTGCTTTTTGTAGAGATCGGCAATATGCTCAATGATACTTCCAAGTAAATAACTTTGGTAGAGATTCAGGGATGTTCCCGTAGGAGGCATACTTCGTTTCACTCCCCATCATGTCTTTTCAATGCCCTGCTGTGGGCTCGTTTGTCTGGGTCGACGAAGTTTAGGCGATTGTTAACTGTGAGATGATGTTCGCCCTTGTCTTGTAGGAAGTTGTAAACTTTCCGGCCACAGGTAGCTAGCGCTAATATTTTTTCAAGGAAAGTTTACGTTCAGAAAATTAATATGTGTTCTGGCGGATTGAAGGCTATCCATTGCAGTTTTTTCTTGAGCATCGCGGAACAGATCCATCTCAGCTCCCGATGCGGCACTTTGTCTTTGCCAACTGACTGCGTTTTCACACAGGTTTTGGACACGGAAGACAAAAGTAAATTGCTTTCTTTGCACCACTCTATGTACAACTCTGGAAAGGCTATAAAGCAGGGACAATTTCCAAATGATCAAATCTCCCATTGCTGTGACGCTTTTACTTCGGTAGCCATCTTGATTATTACGAAGACACAAAGTTGCTTCAAAAGAAGGGAAACATGAAACGATTTTAATTGCAATGAACTCTTCCACGCAGTGAACTTATAAGTGTGCCGCACGCACGGGGCATGAAGGAAAAGCAGGTCACAGTTCACAGCAATACTGGAAAACCTATAACTATCACAAGGACTAACCTTAAGCCTAAACAGTGCCTTTAGTCGTAATTAGGGTTACGGTTAGCATTATTAAAGGGATGGGTTGTTTCAAAAGTAGGAAAACAGGGATCTCTTAACGGTAACCTACAAG
>NC_090871.1:70488120-70508120 GCF_036669935.1 Montipora foliosa | reverse complement strand
ATAGTTTTTCCAAATGGAGCGAATTCTTGCTCCACCACCTAGATCAAAGAGGGTTACATGAAACCTGAAGAGCGAAAAGGAGGAGTTCTGGATGCCAATTGTTGGTACTATTCCATCAGTGGAATCTGTGCAAAATAATAAAAAAGAAACATTTGGACAAACCTAATAAGTGGACATGTAACTATTAAATATGTGCATGATAAAAACCTTAGCAAAAATACTTTTAAGGACATTAACAGACCTTTGAAGATCAATATTATTCATGATCACAAGGTTTCTTACCAAGATCTTTCTACTAAAAAAAGATCTTGAAGTCAGCCCTTGCAAATTAAAGTTCCATGACCTTAATTAACCTGATCTTTTTTTCTTAATTCTTTGGAAGATTACAAGATCCATTAGAATCTGCAAGTAATTTTGACAGTTGGAGGCATTCAGAGATCATTCAATGACCCTTCCAAGATGTTGAAAATGTTTCTGTTACACAGGTCTTACAGGTCTTGAAGATCTCAAAGATCCTTAATGATTGTGTAACATGCAAGACCACAAAAGTTTGTCGTCACCTTAGCACTGAAACTATGTTGTTCAGAACTGCACACAGTCTCACCCACCTAACATTCCCATCATTTGTCAACTTAGTCCCCTATAAAATAGTCTATGGCGGCAGTGTTTTCACCATGCCATGCCCTTGCGGGATTCCCGCAAGAAAACAGAAATGGCACATTAAAGCCATGTAAATGCACCCACTTGGGGGCACAGGGATGCTACAAGAAAAACAGACTTTTGCAAGCAAGTCAGTCACACCAGCGTATCACAGCTTTGACATGACTGCCATATTGGATCAGGTGGGTACTTTGTGTAACAGATATTTTAGAGTGCGGGCTCATGTTATTCTTTGTAGCACAGGAAATTTAATAGATTTTTTCGCCCTAAAATACCAGGGATTTAAGAAAGTGTAGAAGATCATTGAAATGCAAGCAAAGATCAAAAAGCTGTTTCACTGCAGAAAGACCATGTTTTTCAGAGTGAGTGGCAGTTGAAATACACATGGTTTGCTTATTATGATGCCGACAAAAAGATCTGGGCATGAAATTAACTTTTTTGCTCAGGTGCCAGCTGGCGACTAATGGGGAAAATTTGTTCGCCAGGTCAAAAATTTTGGTTGCCAACTTCGCATGCAAGGAAAGTCATAATAATATTAAATAGCACAAAAAAACAGCACGAGAAAGATCTCTAAAGGCATTGTTGTTTTCGGCTTTGACTTTTAGTTTGGTGATGGTGTTCTTTAGGGTTATTAGAAATGGAGCGAAGCACAGTCCATGCTTTCCAACCCACTTTATGTTAAGGGTAAAGGTTGCTTTTTGAAGGTTCCATGCAAATTTCAAACTCATAATTTATGCAATGTCCAGCTTCATTATCAAATATATTATCAATATCAAGCTAGTTCCAAGGAGGTCCTTCAGTAATATGCTAAAGCTACGTTTTCAGCATTCACAACTGACGATGGATTTAAGTTTTCAATTAACCTTCTTGCTGAAACTTCGTCTTCACGTAACTGGCTAGAAGCATACCGTGTTTAAGTGCGCCCACGATCCCATGAAGCAGCTGAAACAATATGGCGCCTAGTAAACACGGTGATCAAAGTACATTTGTGCTGTTAATTAACAATGTGAGAAACCAATTTTCTTGTAGTACTTATACAGTATTTTAATGGGGAAAGAAAGGTGAGTCGTGTTCTAGCTACCATTTCCAAACGATTTCATCATATAAAGATTCCAATACAAAAGTTGTCTACTGTTTATCCTGGGTTATCAGACAAAACGTGATTCGCCAGCTGGCGACCAGTTCTGAAAATCTATTCGCCAGCACTCAATTTGTGGTCGCATTGGCGACCAGTGAGTCGCAATTTCAAGCCCTGAAGATCATGACCTGTAAGATCTGTCCCAATGCAAACAAATCAAAAACATTTACTATGGTATCTATGATGATGATTTCAAGAGCTCTCGCGGAATCACTACCTCTGTTGCTATCTTCTCTTCGAGATTTACGTGGCGGGAACACAAACATGGCCACGATGCCTAGCCCTCTCTCCTGGGCATCCGGCATCCTCGAGCTCTGGTACTCCCTGCTCTACCTCGCAGTCTTCAGGTACGCTTGTTGTGCCCTCATTTATTTCAACTTATAGCTTGTTTGGCAATACTTTGGTTGCCTCTACTCTTTCCAGCACGTCCTCCGCCAACTTGCCGGTAGTGGTCAGGGGCTCTTGTGGTGGCGTGACCAGATCTGAGTCCTCCACATTTCCAAACCTCCAGTCACGTATAAGCTTGTTTCTAAAATTACAGACCTTCATCCAGACAATTTTGGGGCCCAAGAAGTTGAACCCTAAGCGTTTTTTTTTTTGGAGGGGAAACTGGTGGTATCAGGGTCTAAGAAATGGGTCATTGAAATAGCAGACATTGTCACAATCTTTTCTATGATTCTTTGCCACACCTTCCCTTCTCACTGGAAAGATTTAAACCAGTACAAGTTACTCATTATTCAGACAGCAAGGTGTCTTTCTGACAAATCGAGGCATGCGTCAGGTTCAACTGACTGGTTTCACATGCACCCAGACCTCTACAATTTTCAAACCAGATCTCCGGCCACCACTTCAGCTGCTTCAGGCTCCTCCACTTCCCCTGCCTTGTCACTAACAGAGCCTCTGGCGTCTTCGGGCAATCCCCGGTCTAGCCAATATTGCCACTCCTGGAATGATGGGCACTGTCACTGGCCCTTAGGCCACTGCCAGTTTTGTCACTTCTGTGAAACGTGCCATGGGGACCACCCTTGCATCTGCTTTGCACAGAGAGAACAGTCCCGCTCCCCTTCTCAGTCAAAGGGGGGTCACCGCCGTCGCTAGGCCACCTCTAGCTAATTCAGCTGTAAATAGTTTTGATTCTGTTCTTGTTGGTTCTCATGGTAACTTTTCAGCGTAAGGGTTGCATTCTCATTTTGTTTTACCTTCTCAGCAGCAGGGTCTGCCAAGTTCCAGTTTTTTGTTGTGTTCTCCAGCCATGTGTCCTTTAAGACTGGCTTCTCAGCTTACTCCCATAAATGTGGATAGATTCCAGCATGAACACCGTCATCACTCTAACCCAGACAAAGTTGCATATGTGGTCCAAGGCTTTCACAAGAGTTTTCACCTAGGCTTCAACTACAGTACTTCCTTGAAGTCAGTAACAGGGAATAATGGCTTCTGCACTGCTGAACCCTCAGGTCATTGACAATTACTTGCAGTCCGAAGTTCAGACAGGCAGGCTGGCAGGCCCCTTCTCTCATCCTCACCTGCCTGTCCTTCACATGAGCCGTCTTGGTGTCATCCCCAAACGCCACCAACCTGGGAAATGGCATCTTATCCTGGACCTGTCTAGCCCTTCTGGCCACAGTGTCAACAACAGGATTGTGGGCGAGGATAATTCTCTGCAGTACATGAACTCAAGATAGATGACATTATTGCAGGCATAATGCGGCTGGGGCGTGGTCCCTTATGGCAAAATTTGATGATAAAAATGCATACTGTATTGTGCCAGTCCATACAGAAGATCGCCAGTTGCTGGGTATGAAATGGCAAGGTGCCCTTTATGTCGATATAGCCCTGCCTTTCAGTGTCAGGTTAGCTCCATATATCTTTACATGTATAGCAGATTTAGTGGAGTGGGTAGCCAAGCTAAACTACGATGTCACCTTCCTGATGACTTCCACACTCTTGGCCCTCCTGGCTCCTCTGTCTGTCAACAAAATCTGGACAGGTCTATTGACTGTTTTTCCAAGCTTGGCATCCCCCTCCATCCAGACAAGCTAGAAGGGCCGCAAACGTTCTCAATCATCCTGGGCATTGAACTGGACTCTCTTAATCTGCAGGTACACCTTCCTCAGGACAAATTTGATAGGATAACTGCCTTGTTGGATGACTGGTCACAGCGTTGGTGTAGACGCAAGGAACTAGAGTCTCTAATAGGTCACCTTCAGCATGCCTGCAAGGTTGTACCCCAAGGTCGCTCTTTCTTGCACTGAATAATCAACCTGCTATGCACTTTCGACGCAATGACCACCTGACTCATCTCAATCAAGAGTTCTTTATATTTCTTGACCTACCCTGGCGGCGAAAGTTTTTCCAGTCTTGGAATGGTTGCAGCTTCCTTCAGTACCCCCAGTGGGCTCCACTCCCTGACTTTGAGGTTTCTTCAGATGCCTCTGGGGCTTTTTGGTTGCGAAGCAGTCTTCCAGGGTCACTGGTTTTCAGGGGCATGGCTCCCAACACAGGTCTCTGAGTGTATCTAACTTACAAAGAACTTTCCCTATCGTCGTGGCAGCTTACCTCTGGGGTCGCCTATGGGCCTCCATACAGGTCAACTACCTATCAGATAACCATTCAGTAGTGGAAATTCTGCGGTCTGGCACTTCAAGAGCCCCTACCATCATGTCCTTGGTTTGCTATCTGTCCCTGTTGGCAGCTTGTCACTTCTTCTCTTTCACTGCTTCCCCAGTTAGAGAGAAGTGTAACCTGATAGCAGACTCCCTGTCTCGCATTCAGTTTCAGCACTTTCACTGGCTAGCCCCTCATGCAGACTCCATTTCGACCCAGATTCCACAGCAGCTCCTCTCCGACTTGGAACTTCGCTGTCAGATAAATGCCACTTCTACTTGACTCAGGGTCTTGCCCCTTCTACCAGGAAAGTTTATGCTTCTGCCCAATGCCGCTTCATGGATTTCTGTGCTCAGGACAATAGCCTGTCTCCTTTGAGATCAGCTCTTCCAGGCAGTGAAGATGTGCTCATCTGTTTCTGTAGAATTACTCCTAGTCGCTTCATGCTAAGAAAACCGGAGATAAGCACTGGCCTGATGGGCCTTCTGGCTCATAAGCAGACACTTTACGCGCTGATGAGTTCACTGTCAATTCCTCCTTCAATCCCGACATCCACCTTGCCATCAGTGATATCCAAGCAGATTCCCTAGTCAATCCAAACAGCTTCGGGATTCAAATTAAGTGCTCTAAGACGGACCCCTTTCAGCAAGGTTGATATATCTACATTGGTGCTGGGAAACGTGATCTGTGCCTTGTACACACCCTTACCCAGTATCTACATTTCCGTGGTTCAACTCTTGGCCCACTCTTCCTTCTCTCTAATGGCACCCCCCTACATCACCCATGGCTGACATCCAGTATTCAATCTATCTTCTCTGCTCCTGGGATTCCTGGTTGCTACACCAGTCATAGCTTCCGCATTGGCGCAGCTACTTCAGCAGCCTCTCGTGGCTTACCAGGTCACCTCATCAAGATGCTTGGCAGATGGTCCAGTGATGCATATCAGATCTATATTCACACTCCCGTCAGTACTATTGTTGGGGTAGCAAACCTTCTCACTTGACAGGTATTTCTTGCATATCTTTCTCTTTTCCTAGTTGTTTTTGTAGGGTTCCTCGAGACTTTGGTAGTTCGGGGCCAGGGCTTCCCCCAGCCCTGAGCCCCTCTTTCCCTCTCCGATCTGGCTTGCATCAGCTTGGAGAGTCCCTTGGGCTTGGAATGGGGCCCATGGCTGGGTTGCAGAGATTTGCCAGCCACGGAGGCAGTATTCTAAGGGCTGGCTGGCCACAGTGGAAGCCCCTGGGTATCCCAGGCACCCACCTTCCACCTAAGCGAGGCAGTTGGTTAAATTTGGTTAAATGTAATTTAACTAAGTTAACCACCACACGCCACAAGCTTAGTGGTCAAGCAGTTCATAAGCTTAGCAGTCAAGCGGTTCACAAGCTTAATGGCAATAAGCGGTTCACAAGTTTAGCAGTTGAGCGGTCCACATGTTAAGCGGTCAAGCGGTCCACAAGTTAAGTGGTCTTGCGGTCCACAAGTTAAATGGTCAAGCGGTCCACTAGCTTAGTGGGAATCCAGCGGCCAATCCCATAAGTGAAGGCTCACATGGTACATGGTAGCGTTGTACACTGCTAGGATCTGCAACTTCTTTGTTGAACATTTGTGCAGTTGTCTGTGGAGTAGTTCATTTAACGTCTCGCCGCCCCCCCCCCCCCCCCCCCCTTCCCCTCACTTGGTGTAAAACAGTGTTACTTCACAAATTAATAAATTTATATTGTGAACAGAATCAACAGATCAATTAATCAATCAACGGCTGGATTTACCCCACTTTGTCAGCAATCTTTCTAACTCCCACTCTCCATCTCGCTCGATTCATGGAGTCCTTTTTCTCCAAACCAACGCTCTTGCTCTCCTTCTCCACTTGCGTCCTTCACGTCTTCTTTGGTCATCCTCGCTTCCTCTTGCCCTTCACTTCAAACTCCAACGCTTTTCTTAGAACATGCCCATCATCCCTCCTCAACACATGCCCGTACCACCTCACTCCATTTGCCTTTGCCATCTGAACCACTGTTTCCTTCAATCGCAACATCTCCATCAGGTCCTCTGTCCTCTAGCATCGCAGGCCAGCCTTAAGCAATGGTTCCCATCCAGCACATCTCTAACAGGTTATTCAACGGCCTTGGTCGGTCCATACAGGGAAACCTGTGCCCTCATTCTCGAGACCATACTCGAGACCTTGGGCACAGTTTTTCTCTATACAGGCCTCCTGTCCGGTGAATAGCATATATGTATTACCCCGTTATGGAATGATATATCTGCTGTAAATACTGAGACTATTCCTGCCTTCGAAAGGAGTGCCTTGCCAATTATTGTGTAGCAATGTAAAATTTATTTTGTAAGTACTCTAGTTACTGGTTTCAGTTGTTCAAATAATGCCAGATAATGGATAAGTCATGTATGGAAACCAATTGCACTATCCAATGGATAGTGATTTATCCAGTGGATAGCTCTGTCCACTTTTTAAAAAACTGGGGCCAGGTCTATTAAATAATTTGTTTATTTTTCTCTTTTACCCATCATCCCTCTCTTTTTTTTAACATCCTGTATTGTCTTCTGCCTGTTAGGATTATTCACTATGTATCTGTGGGATTACACTCTTTCTGTGAATGTCATGTATTGCATGATTTCCTTCAATTAATGTTTCTCCAAAGATGAGATCAATAATGAATGTTTAATATTAGGGCCGTTTATACGAGAGAAAATAAGCCGCGACTAAATCTGGCCGCGGCTTACGTAAGCCGCGAACACCCCGTATAAATGGTACAAAATCCACGTTCACGGCTTGAGAAACTCAAGCCGCGGCTTATCCTGGCCAGGGAGTTTATACTCGTATAAATAGTTCCTTTCGCGGCTTACTTAAGCCGCGGCCAGAGTTAGCCGCGGCTTATTTTGTCTCGTATAAACGGCCCTATTGTCATATTATAAAATTTAATGTTTGCTCACCTGTGTTTTGAATCACGCAACCATAGCAAAATATACCGAAACACTGGTGATCACACTTGAGTTGTCAACAAATGTGCAGTGCATTACCAATCAAATCGCGAGAGAATTTAACAACGTTCTGCCCCTTTCGATTCCTATAAGTTGGCAATATCTCAAAGAAAGAGATCGCGAATTTCACATTAATTGATCTCTGTCGCTTTTGAAGATTGTTTTCGCACTGACAACGATCACCTGTTTTTAAATAATTATTAAGACTCGAAAGTCGGAAGTCTTCTAACAACTACGCTTTTCCACATTAACAAAATTACTTTCTGCAAGATTTCTTTCTGTAGTGTAAAGTAACACCAACACTGGTTTCATATTAGTTCTGTCCGATGTACATATCGGATGTACATGTCAACATAGCCTTAATTTGCGACGACTGTATCGAAAAAGTAATCTAATTTTACAAACCTCCCGTCAAATCGGCAACTGTTGACGTTTTCCCCGCATTATCCAGACCCACCATTAAAAGAGTAACTTTCCTGGGAAATAAAGTAGAAGTTAAAAATCTAAGGCTTTCCTAAAATCCCGACTTCTTTCCGGCGATCAATTTGAAGAAATTGCATAAACAGTCACAAAGACGAGCAAAAATCAACTTACTTCCATGGTTCTCTTCTTTTTTTTATCCAAGTAAAACAATTTGCCATAAGACTAAACATCACTGGCAAGGTATTTGCCTCGAAATTAAATCTTTATACAATATGAAACGGCAAAAATACGACAGGATGCTGTTCGATGTCGACGGCATTTTGTGATTGTGTCGCTGTCTCGATATCTGTCACGTGACTTTACATGTGAAGAGGGAGACGTTTTGTTTCCTTGACAACGACAGAAGAAAGAAATGATCCCAAAAGAAATAAACAAGGAGAGTGATATAAAATAAATTTTAGAAAAAAAGTGCCATAATTTTTTTAACAAATCAAAGACGTTTCGGGTGTAGAACACTTCTTCAGTGTAAAGAAAGCCGTTAAAATAAGCACGAAGAAAGCGGAAATGGTGGGTCACGCATGCATCAAGTCACCTTTGAATTTAGTTGAAATTGATGTTACAGTTGTACAGTTCCCAGCTGGAAAATCAACTTCATTTCACTTTGCTTCTGTTGAAGGCAGGACCTGTTGAAGGTTAGTACCGTGCATAGCTACCGCGCATAGGGTAACTGCAAACAAGGATGAGGCTTGGCAGCTAAGCCAACACGTGGAATCTCAAACTCAGCAGTCAACGTACCGTCAACGCGCCAATTTGCGTAAAGTTGACTATAAAGTCATGGCAGACAAAGTCTTGATCGTTGGTGGAGGAGGCAGAGAACATGCAATTGCTTGGAAACTCGCTCAGTCAAATCATGTGGGCCAGATACTGATCGCGCCAGGGAATGCAGGAACGGCTGGGATGCTGTTGAAAACAGAGAACGTCTCATCTTGTGTGCTTGATCAGAACAACCGCCAAAACGTTGTGAAATACTGTGCGGACAACAACGTGGATTTTGTTATTGTTGGTCCCGAAGCACCTCTCGCAAATGGCCTCTCGGACGCTCTCAGGGAGAATAATATTCCGTGTTTTGGACCAAGTAAGTCTGCCGCACGAATCGAGTCAAGTAAACACTTCGCCAAAGAATTTATGAAACGACATAAAATTCCCACAGCTCGCTGGAAGGCATTTACAGATGTCGAAGAAGCTTGTAAACATATTGAAACGGCTGATCATGAAGCGTTGGTTGTGAAAGCCAGTGGACTGGCAGCGGGTAAAGGTGTTGTTGTTGCTGACAGCAAAGAGCAAGCGATGCAAGCTGTCAGGGATATGCTGCAGGTGAGACTGGGAGAGAGGTGATCCACGAGAAATCAAAGTGGCTATGCGCCACTGAACTCGGAAAATGAAATATGCAATGTTAAAACGGGCAACCCTAAAACCAGGAATCTGGAATCACATGTCATCGTGGCCCAGTGGTTAGGGCGCTTGCCTTGAGATCCGGAGATCCCAGGTTCAAGACTCGCTCTGACCACTTGTTGAATTTGATCCCGGTGGTCCCTGGTTCAACTTCCCAGCTGCACTTGTAAATAGCCAACTGGTTTGCCCCCGGCCAGTTGGGATTCTTAACAGTTGTAGTTGTTGTGTTCTGTTGTTTCGTTGATTCATTGGCCCTGAAAAGCCCCTATGGGGAGAGGTCAATTATGTATGTATGTATGCATGTATGTATCGTTTTACCAATACAGAGAGTAAAAACTATCCCAAACATCCATAAAAGCTAACCTTGGGCCTAAAAACGTTTGTTTGGGCCTAATTAGGCCTAAGGTTAGCTTTTATGAATGTTTAGGATATTTTTTACTCTCTGTATTGGTAAAACGGAGTAACTGCAGAATACCCCGCCATTTTGAAGCTGCACCTCTGAAAAGGCTGGATACGCGGATACGCAGTCGAAAATACCACCCCTCCCCAAGTAAACTTCTAAGTAGTATGTTGTGAAGTGGATACGCGGATACGCAGTCGAAAATACCACCCCTCCCCAAGTAAACTTCTAAGTATATTGTGAAGTGGATACGCGGATATGCGGATACGCAGTCGAAAGTACCACCCCTCCCCAAGTAAACTTCTAAGTAGTATGTTGTGAAGTGGATACGCGGATACGCAGTCGAAAATACCACCACTCCCCAAGTAAACTTCTCAATATATTGTAAGAACCAAACTGCAAAATTTCGCGAGAATGCTTAGGCCTAATCACTGAAACGAGTGCTTTCTTCTTCACACGATCTCGTGAAAAAGTGTAGTTAACCGAAGCGTAAACTGAAAGCTAAAATTCTACGAGAATGCTTAGGCCTAATCACTGAAGCGAGTGTTTACTAGGCTTAATCAGTAAACGAATGCTTTCTTCTTCACACGATCTCGTGAAAAGTGCAGTTAACCGAACCGTAAAATGAAAGCTAAAATTTTACGAGATTGCTTAGGCCTAATCACTGAAACGAGCGCTTAGGCTTAATCAGTAAAGGAGTGCTTTAATTTCTTCTTCACACGATCTCGTGAAAAAGTGTAGTTAACCGAAGCGTAAAATGAAAGCTAAAATTCTACGAGAGTGCTTTGGCCTAATCACTGAAACGAGCGCTTAGGCTTTATCAGTAAACAAGTGCTTTCTTCTTCACACGATCTCGTGAAAAAGTGTAGTTAACCGAAGCGTAAAATGAAAGCTAAAATTCTACGAGATTACTTATTAGGCCTAATCACTGAAACGAGCGCTTAGGCTTAATCAGTAAACGAGTGCTTTCTTCTTCACACGATCTCGTGAAAAATTGTAGTTCACCGAAGTGTACAATGAAAGCTAAAATTCTACGAGAGTGCTTTGGCCTAATCACTGAAACAATACGTGAAGTATTTTCCACTGCGTATCCGCGTATCCACATATCCATGCATATACTACAGAGCATTTTGAAGTATATTACACGAAGTTGGTATCCAGTTCCCATGTGTGATGTCCGTGTATCCACGTATCCGGGTATCCATGTTTTCCACTGCGTATCCGCGTATCCGCGTATCCGCGTATCCACTTCTCAATATAGTTTAAAGTTTACCTGGGGAGGGGTGGTACTTTCGACTGCGTATCCGCGTATCCAGCCTTTTCAGAGGTGCAGCTTCAAAAATAATGGTGGGGTATTCTGCAGTTAAGCCGGTAAAACAATGACCTGTGATTCCGGATTCTGGGTATTAGGGTTGCCCTGTGAAAACACTGGAGCCAGTGAATTGTATTTTACAGTTGCAGCTAAGTTACCTGACTTGAGAATGGAAGCGAGGCTGCTGGTGACCCAGTGTTTTCAAATGGTACAGTCGAATCTCAACTATCCGCACTCGTTGGGACTAGACAAAATGGTCCGGATAATCAAGAATATGAATATTAATGAGGAACAATATATCAGATATCAGGATATCAGCTATCTGCCCTTTAATAATGCCATATCCAGCTGACAAATTGGTTCATTTTTCTTCTTTCTCAATTCGCAAAATTATAGTCTGTTTATCTTTTATCAAAGGAACGGATCGCTTATGCTTCAAGGACATGATGGTCGTGAATAAACATTCGTGACGTAGTGTAGCCTGTTTGCCGAACGAGCCAATAGAGTGTGAAATTTGACTTAGCAACAAAGCAAAACTCTAAGCCAATCAGAACTCATTCAAAAGTTCTGCATTAGTTACGACGTGTGCGAGCACTGCTTTATTTTACTAATGAAAGTGAAGCAAACTCACCTTTACTTCACTTTTCAATGCTGTAGTTTTAAAAAGAATATGGCTACAGATCTTGATCATGACTAATAAATATTCATGACAAAATTGGGACCAGAGAAAAAGTCCGGATAATTGAGAAATCCAGATAATTGAGGTCTGGATAATCGAGGTTCGACTGTAATGTGAACTAATAGCCCTTTCTGAAGTAAATTAAGGCATTGACCCCAACCTGAAATGTCCAAGCACAGAAATGACGTAACCAACGGTGTTAAAAATCATAAAGGTAAATCCAGCAACCAGAAAATGATAAAGTTTTGCCATTTAGCTGAGAAGATTTCTGTAATAAAAATAACTTTGACAAGTCATGTGATAATATATCATCCTATATAACATTTAAGATTTCACATCTTATTGCTGCTAACGATGTCCCAAAATTATTTTGTGTTATATAAAATGGATTGATTAATTAATTAATTACCGTAGTTATTCGGTTATAAGGCGCACTCGGTTATAAGACGCACCCCAAACTTAGCAATTTAATCAAGCTAAGTTCCCAAACTGAAAATTATGCGAAAATACTTGGTTATAAGACGCACCAAAAAATTGAGAGTTATGAAAAGGATGTAATGAATTTGAGAACAATTATCCTTACACAATTGGCATGCAAACTCTTTTTGTTAACGTAAAGAGCGTGAAAAAGGCACGCATTTAATGATATACGTAAAAACAAAAGCTAAAAGTTCACACCTGAAATGATAAACATACAACGCAAACGCATGTTTATTTGAACCTTCCGACTTAATAAATAGTCAGAGTTCAGACTTCAGACTTCAAGCGAAAGCGAACAGCGCAAAAACTTCCACGGAAAGTCATTCAAAAGTGTTCGACAGCTGAATATCAACACGAAAATACTTGGCTATAAGACGCACCCCAATTTTAGCACTAACTTGCCACCCAAAGACAGATTTTTCTTGAAAAAACCGTGCGCCTTATAACCGAATAACTACGGTAATAGTTAGACCACCCCGCACATATGAAACAGATGGGGATGCTCGTCGTCTCGCTTACAGTACAGGTCAGAGATAAGCGGCCAATGCACACGCAAAACGCACGCACAATTTTTGCGTAAACGCGTGTTGAAAAACTTGTGCAGACGCACATTTGCACACATTTGATACACGTGTTTCCTTTTGTTTTTCACTCGCATGACTGTGTTATCTATGGCATTGTTCTGCACAACAAAAAACAAAACAGAAGGCAATTCCTACTAACACCGCTAAAAGGATGTCTCCGCCGACAGCGAAAGAGCCGATACGTTTTCCTTTACGTGTATTTTGCCCGGGTTTTTCGGTGGCGCTCAACAATTTAATCACTGAACGAATGAAAAAAAAAATTCGGAATTTTCTTATCTCCGGCTCTACAAGTCATAAGCAAGTGCTTAGAATGGGAAAACACGTTGTTGTTGGAGTTTTAATTTGTAATGAAATTTTTATTTGGATGCGCCAGACGTAAACAGTGCTTGCGAGGGAACTTGAGTTACCGGTATAATGTTTTAATTCAACAAGACACGCGACGCGTCAATTTGTTGTTTTCGCGATTTTGTGACGTGATCTCTGATTCTGTCAGACGTAAGAAAGTGCTTGAGACGAGAAGTGTTTCATTTTAGAAATGAACTCTATTTTGACGAGCCAGACATAAGAGGTTTTTGCAAGCGTTGTTGTAAGCTTATTTATAACTTTTGATAAGAAATACGAAGGTCATGTGTGATGGTTGATTTCTGAATGGGAAGTTTTAAATTTTCATATCTCTGGTTCCATAAAACGTAAGAAAGTGCTTGAAATGGGAAAATGTTCTGTTTGTTTTACCTCTTAATCGAATGAAATTTATCTGCGAGCGAATTGTATGTATGTTACTGTATGTCAATAAAGACAAGCGACGCGCCATGTGAGATAACCGATTCTAGTCTGACGATATTGCGACAAGAAGTTCTGAATTTTCATACCTCAGGTTCTTTGAGGCCTAGGAAAACGCTTGAAACGGGAAAATGTTCCCTTGTGTAAGCTCTTATTGGAATTTGAATTCATTCTGACGCGACAGACAATATTAGTTTTGGCGAGCGACGCCTCATTATTGACAATTTCGCGGGAAGAAGTTTTGAATATTCATATCTCTGGCTCTTTAAGGCGTAGGAAAGCGCTTGAAATGGGAAAATGTTCCGTTGTTTAACCTCTTATTTGAAATTAAATTCATTTTGATGGGCCTGACAAGACGAGTTTTTGCGAGCGGATTGTATCTCTCATTTTTACAGACACGCGACATTGATATGTGTGACAATCGATTCTTCTGACGATTTCACGACAAGAAGTTTTGAATTTTCATATCACTGGTTCGACAAGGCTTAAGAAAGTGCTGAAAACGGGAAAGTGTTAACATTTTCATGCGCCCGAAATAAATATTGCGCGAGCGAATTGTTACGCTTTTTTTTTAATCAAGAATACCCCACTACTTATTTCCACATGTTTACCTGTGAACTGAAACAAACACGGTGCTGGGTTTGCCAAACAATGTTCAGCTCAATTGCCATTGCCATATACATTTATACAATAGAAAGCTATTAAAACTAACAATGATATAACCACAATAGGTCGACAGTGGGCTAACTCATACATACTAATGAGCTTTGCTTTATGCGCGTATTTCATGCATGTGTCAAAGACGCAGACGCATGCGTGTTTGACACGCAGGCACGTTTTACACGCACATTTTGGGCCGCATATCTTCGACCTGTACTGTAGGGGTGTAAATTTTGGATTTTGGTCTCGCTTAGGGTGTTCCGGGCAAAGCGCCAATATTTTAAGCCGCCAAGGTCTCATTTAGGGTTCCGCGAAGAAACACAGAATTACGCGAAGAGAAACAGAAGTCAAATTTTCTTTTTAATAAACATGTTTTGTTTAGGGGTCAAAATATGCTTAGGCCACGCCCAGATGGTCTCCTTTAGGGGTTAAATTCAAAATTTCCGACGAGCATGATTCCCATCTGTTCCCCCCCGAGAGAGAGACCAGATTACATGGAGTATTGACCAACAAATGCACTCTTCAAAACACAGGTCAAGGAATGGAACCTCTGTGTAAGGACTGCTTTCACCATCTTGTGCAATATGAATTTTTGGAGTTCATTTGTTTGTAGGCAAGGATTTTCGGTGAAGCTGGATCAACAGTGGTAATAGAGGAAAAGTTAGAAGGCGAGGAAGTATCTGTAAGTTTTTCAATGTTTGGAAAAAACTGAAGGGCATGTAGCTTCAACAATCATCATCATCGTCATCATCATCATGATTATTATTACTATTTGGCTCATCCTAGTATATGCCCTTACTGTTGCGAGCATGGTCGAGCAGGCAAGAGCAAAGGAGAAAACCATTAATCTACTCAAAGTGCCAGTACCTCATGTTTAAGAACGTTTTGGGAGGTAAAATTACCGCCAAGAACCTTGGGATAAGATAATGTGGACTTCATTAATTTTATATAACCAGTGCTTCATGTCCAATCTTAAGGTTGAATTCAGTATAATGGAGTTGATGACAAGGAGCAGTTGTGCAGCCATTGGGGCCAGTGGTGATTAGAGAAAAGCATAAACTAGAATTACTTGTGCTCTTGGACCTATAAACATTGAAGTATGTTTTAGGTCATTGCATTTTTGTTTGTTGATTCCTTGTTTTTTGACTTGCATATTGAGCAGTATAATAATTATGGAGAAGGTTCATGTAGTCTCCATCTTGGAACTGGCTGCCAATAGTAAAACCCCACCTAAGTCTTAGCCACTCGTTCGCCATTTTGCAACACCTATGCTAATATTACACTTAACTGTCGTAGGTTCTTTGCTTTACTGACGGAAGAACCATTGCTGTTATGCCACCTGCCCAAGATCACAAGCGTTTGCTAGACAATGACCAAGGACCCAATACAGGAGGAATGGGTGCCTACGCACCCTGTCCACAGGTTGGTCAGCACAATGGAAAGTAATGTTTTGTAAATCATACCTATTGATTCATGTATTTAACTTGTGTATGCAACATACGACACATTTTCCCCATAGGTTTGGCTTTAATGCTATATTTGACAACTGAAATTCAAATTCTGTTGATTATAGATATCTGAGATAGCAAGAGAAGAGATCACCAGGGAAGTTCTTCAAAAAACAGTTGATGGTTTGCGTGAAGAAGGCTGTGAGTTTGTCGGAGTTCTATTTGCTGGCATGATGATAACATCTTGTGGGCCCAGAGTTCTAGAGTTTAACTGCCGCTTTGGGGATCCAGGTAAAAAAAAAAGAATATTGCATAACCAAGTGGGGATATAAACTTTAGCTTTGAAAACTAGAGATATCACATCAGCACAAGAAGATAAAATTGGTATCCCCTACACACAGAGGTTTCATTAGACCTGGCAACCGGCAAATTCAGCTGGCCACTCCCTAAGTTATCAATGCCTACTTTTTTGATGAATTACACGATCCTCACCCTTTCACTTCGATCCATTTTAATTTATTTTAATTTAATAAAGCAACTTGAATATCAAGAAAGCTTTAATTTGCTGTATGTTGTGCTTCTTTTTGGATGTTGGATATTTTTATGAATTCCTAGTTATTTGCACCCAGGTTAGCCACTCCCCAACAGGATCTTTGCAGTCTACCATGTTGGATAAATAGAGGAGAAAGACTGTTGCCAAATGTTGCCTCAATCAGTTCACATTCACTACGTCCTTCCGGTTTCCACGTCTTTTATTAAAAATGGAAGACACAATAATTGTTTCTTAGAATTAGAATGACAGTGCTTTTGAGTCCGACTATGAGTAATGTGGATTAAAAACTTAGTCTTCACACGTTCAGAGTTTTCAATAAGAGCAGGTGGCCAACAAAACTCACCGCCTACTTCTCTGTGGAAATTATACCCCAAATTTGGCCCATAACATGAGAGACATTCATACAGAACATAAGCCTTGGATCCACAAAGTTTTGTTAATGAAAAACAAAAGAGACGCCTGAATTGGTGTATTGCATGCTAGTGAGGTCGCAACTGGGGTATAGATCAGTGACCAGTTTGGTCACCTTATACTTCAAGAAATATTGATAAACTGGATCGTGTTCGACGGAGAGAAACAAAGATTATCTTAAGAAGTAATATAGCTATGAAGACCACCTAAAAAGTTTCAATATGCTGTCACTTGAAAAGAGATGCTATCTTTCTTGTGTAACATTCCTGTACAAAGCTCTAAATGGCTATTATAATTTGGACTGGACTTTGCTTCTGAATTTTTATTCCCATGCTGACTCTTGCAGGTTTAGACATATCGATGACTTTCATTAAAAGCCAAATTTTGCAAGCTCTACTAAAATATAATTTAAACATAGCTATTTTAATATAATTGTAGGTAAATGGAACTCTTTACCATTAGGGCTTAGATAAGCCCCTTCTCTGGCAACCATAAACATAAAATTTCTATTGAAAACCCTGTGCATTGTTTAGTTCATGGCTCAAACATTGTTCAAACAATGTGGCTCATGTAAACATCCATATTCTTAGCAGCTATAATTATTTAGAATAGAGAGGAGTTAAGGAGGAGATTACTAGTAAGTTGATTAATAATTAATCAACAATTAATCAGTAATTACGTAATTTTGTTGTCAGGGCCAAAAGCCAAATCTCCAACGCTTGTTACATCCACAGATTAACTTAAATTTGGTTTGCGAAGTTCATTAACTTAAAGCGGTTGCTAAAAGAAACAAACACAAATACGTTACTGCAATGAGCTAAGTGAACAGAAATCGACAAGAGAATTACAAACGACGAGTGGAAATAATACTTACAAATGTTGCATGGCTTTTAAAAACGGAACAAACTAAAGCAAGGGATGATAAAACTTCAACAAGGTAACATAGACTCTCCGAAGTACAAAATGAGAATGCATTTTAAGCAAAGCGGTGAATTTTATACTAATGAACTAAACAAAGGCAAAATTATGCAGGGAAAACTAACAGAAACGACATATAAGTGTGACAGAAAGTAATTCTAAAAACAAAGGTGAACAAAACATTCATGAAAATGCGGCAGCAACATTTGTATTGTTGGTGTTTGTAAAGATTGTCTCTGTTAGAAAGCTTGTATTGTTCATTCTTGAATCTGGAAAGTTTATAATTTAATTATAAACAAGGCACCATGGAAGTAGCCAGGGATGCAAGAAATAAACATGGTACAATGAGAACAAAAAAGGAAGGCAAACCATAAAAAAAAACATTAAATTTTCATTTGTTTGATTAAATTTACTACTGGTATGTTTAATGTCAGAATAGCTAACGCCACACATCTCCAAATCATTCAAATCATTCTAGAAAAAATTATCTTCTAACTGGGCCATTTGCAGCGACGTGTTAATAAATATTTGTGACTGATGTTGATGTGCAGATTGCTGGAAATGCCATTTCTGAGCTCCTAGATTTCAACATTTTTTGGGGGAGCATTCTCCCAGACTCCCCTAGGGAAAAGCGCTCTTAACGGCACCTTTATTGCCACAGCTTCACAAAACCAGCTTTACTAAAAGACTTATTGAAATCCCTGTACATGCAATGTAGTCATGTAATGTTCTGTCTCAATCTGATTATAATGACACCAATGGTTGCACAAACTTTGTTTGGAACAAGATGCGCTAATATGAATGGCTGACACGTCTGTAACTATGACAACATCAATATCCTCACCAATTTTAGGAACAAGAAAAACTCTAGTATTTCATCAATATCCATCAGAAGCATATGACCTGGAAGCGTGTAACTTGCAACTCTTTTCCTTGGAACAAAGCTGGAGATTTTAGGACACCAATTTTATGCCCAAAATATGGACAAAAATAAGATTGAAGCTTCATGTGTGGGAAAATGCATAAAACCGCAGCTCTGAACCAGAGTTAAACGTTTCAAGGACATAAGCTTCTGCATCCATAGAATAAAATCTTCTACTTAAGGGGCATGTTCTGTTGAGGCTGGTTGTCACTAGCAACGGAAAGGCACAAGAGCGCTTATTTCACCGTGAAAACGCAGTTGACTCAAGCACAAGGATCAAAATTCCTTTTCCTTGTGCTTGTTCTTATGCATGCATTCGTTTGCGCTGTGTGAAAATGAAACGTTGCACAAGCAGAAGGAATTTGCTACGTCTGACCAATTAAAGCACTCATTCCAGCTTCCCCGCGTCTGAGCATTTGAACAAAATGGCGGATGCCGTGGTTGATTTTGATGCTTGTGTCGACGTTCGTTTTCACCAGCTACTTTATCTTTGTGCTTGCACTTGTGCTTGTGTCGCTAGTGAAAACCAGGCTTTAACCCATTCACACGTCAAACGCCCTAGGACACCCCCCAGGACACAACACACCCCAATGAGGAGTAAAATTGTCTGGTATTAGACAGAGTAAAATCTCTTAAGTGGCACTCTCAGTGGTCAATGGCATAGCATTACCATGGTCTACATAAACAGAAATTTAAAGATTTTAACAAGACTTTGTAGGTGTGATAAAGTTAACAACCACATTAAGATCATGTTATAACTGTTTTCATTTGAGTTGGACACCCTTGAAATTCGAGTTTTAAATGAATTTGATTTTCAGAGACACAAGTCATTTTGCCTCTTTTAAGGAGCGATCTTTATGCAACCTTAATGGAGTGTGTCAATGGTGACCTTAGTCTGTCGCTCCCCGTGTGGCACACCGACAGATGTGCTGTTGGTGTGGTTGCCGCAAGTGGTGGCTATCCAGGTGCAGTGAAGAAAGGATGTGTCATTCATGGATTAAAGCACTTGGAGGTTTGTGGTACTTTCAGTTTTTAAACGTCTTTAGTTTTTGAGGCTAATACAGTATGGCATCAAGGAAAACCTTTTTTTTTTTACTTCTTTAATACATTCAGCCCTAAAGGCAGGGTTTTCAATTGAGGCAGTAGGCCGGATGTTTTATCCAGTAGTTTACCATTTCACATCCAGGGCCCGGTTGTTCGAAAGCCGATTAACTTAATCCAGGATTAGCGTAAACGTTGTTTTAATATTTTCAACTTTTCAGTGCAAGTTTCTGTTGGTTATTTTTGGTTTTCAAGATTGACTTCCCCTAATGTAAAGTTTTGCCAAATATCAGCTTTGTGCAACATTTTGGATAAGAGAAATAAACTCCTTGGTAATTTTTTAATCTGGGATTAGCGTTAATCGGCTTTCGAACAACTGGGCCCAGTACTTTGACGCTATAATTTCTTTCTTTTCAAACTTGGGTGTCTCAAGAAGCCATGAACCGAAGAAAGACAATCACGCGCAATAAATGCTTCAAACTAACAAGAAGTCACATTGCCTCATTTTGCTAACTAAACAGGATAATCGATCTGTTGGCAT
>NC_090871.1:70443120-70480620 GCF_036669935.1 Montipora foliosa | reverse complement strand
CAACCACGCCATTCTCGACAAACATGGATTCATTCACATCTCGAAACCTTTCAAAGACCACAAGAATGTAGAAATAAGCAAAATGTCACCGATCATTTTTTCATAAAGGGGTTTTAATTCTACCCTCATTTGATTCACGTATGTTTTAGTCTTAAGTACATTTAATAACCTCTTTTTGGTCAAAATAATGAGGTGGTAAATTAAACTGCAAGTGGGTTTTTAGTCAGGGCCAATAGACCTTGTTCATGTCCTTGCCATCAACCTCGTTCCCAGGCTTTCAGAGAGAGCCTGGGAACAAGGTTGCCCTGTTATTAGACTGGAACTGGCATGCTAAGTAAGATGATGTGGGGAAAATGATTTTCATGTGAACAGATTTCCTGCATCAGTCTCATACCTTGGTCATTCCAATGAAAGCGTGAGAATTTGAATTACATCTAACCCATTCACTCCTCCGACACCCTAAGAACAATCCCCCACCCACCCCACCCACCCCTGTTTGATGAGTAAAATTGTCTAGCGCAATAGGAATCAATGAGTTTTTGACTGGTTAACCCATTACCCTAGGATTCTCTCAGTTGACGAATAAACTCCTAATGGTCTCGCGTTAGACAGAGTAAAATGTGTTGTCTCACTCCCAGGAGTCATTGAATTAAAGCCTGTTTTCAATACTGTTAGTTAGGTTGTTCCCAGCTGTGCAAATATTGAATGCTGATGTTGCAACATGCCCTCGGGAAATATGATTATGCAAGTTGCTTAGCAACGGGAGAAGAGATGACTGAAATCGAAATCAAACCTTAAGATCACCATAAATTATTTTTGCTCAGTTGGTAGAGCATTCGACGGAGGTTGTGTTGCCGTGGTTTCCTTTTCAGTTGTCTGTTGTCAGGAAAAAAGCAATTAGCATATCATTGTTATCAGTTATTATCTTTATTAATTGCAGGTGAGACAGCAGAAATGCCAGGGATGTATTCATCTGGTGAATATGACTTAGCTGGATTTGCAGTTGGTGCAGTCGAGCGAGACCATGTTCTTCCGCGAACAGAGAGTATTAGGCCGGATGATGTTGTGATTGGCTTAGCATCTTCTGGCATTCACAGCAATGGCTTCAGTTTAGTAAGGCGAATTATTGATACTTTTGGATTAGATTATAGCTCATCTTGTCCATTCACCACAACTGAAGGGCTACAGTTTATTACTAAACTTGGTGAAGCTCTACTCACTCCTACCAGAATTTACTGCAAGTCGGTGCTGCCTCTGATGAAAGATGGAAAGATCAAGGCGTTCGCGCATATAACGGGTCAGTTCGTTTATTTTGAAGATTTCCTTTTTGTTAAGGATATTTTTTCCAGATTACCTGCCTTTTCACCCTCTGGAGTCACAAAACATTAAATCTGTTTCTGATAACATGTCTGTGTCGGGTTAAAAACAAATTTCTGATTTTTTGAGGGGAACAAGTTGCATGTTTTTGTAGAAACAACACCTATTTAGAAGTCCAGACTGACATGTCAAACAGCTTTGTAGAAACGGTTGAAATGATGGAGGAAGATAAATGTATTTGTACGAAACGAGTGGCAAGTTGTCCACGCGTGTGTGGAGCCCTGTTGGTGACACACACGAGCGCGTATCTATTTTTATTTCATGATACTGGCGCGACTCTTTTTATATGGCGTAACTTTTTACATCTGGCGCGTCTATTAGAGCCTGCTTACATGAAAGTGGGGTAACCCGCCTGTCCATGTGAACTCTTATTTTTTCAGCCTTGCATTTACATGATAGGTGAGGTAACCCGCCCAGGCGGGTTTCCCGTTCTCCCAGACCCGTAACCCGTACCCCACCCAGCCGGAGTCTCATTTTGCCATTTAAAGGCTTGAAGATAGCGTTACGCGCCCTCGTAGGGTCGGCTCGTGTCACGATTTACTGCCTTTGACGGAGGCGTTACAGCATTAGAAGGGATAATAAGGAGCCACATCACTGAAAAGTTGAAGCAAGGGAAGCTAGTCACAGTAAAAGAGCATTAACCGCCAAAATGCGTCCTTCACCCGCCATTTTGCCTGTTTACGTACTTAGCGACCACGCAGTAGCTTCGAGAAAGGTCACCCGGGACCCGGCGTGGTGAGATTGCATGTAAACGCCAGCTATTTTTCAACCCCACCTAAGCGGGTTGCCCCACCCACCCGGGTTACCCCACCTTCATGTAAATAAGCCCTTATGCCAGCAGGAATGGTGCGACTTTAGGAGCCGGCATATAAGACACGCCATACAAAAAAATCGCTCCAGATATAACGCCAGATTCAAAAGGCAGCACTGAAAAAAGTATCATCAAATAAAAAATAGCTACGCGCTCATCTTCATCATCATCAAGTTATAAACGCTACTTGAGCAGTAACGAAAGGAATGCCAGAAAAAATCAGGCTTGCACGAGATTCAAACTCTGATTTCTGTGATACCGGTGCACTGCTCCGCCAGTTGAACCTTTCTACAAGTCCGTTTTTCAGTGTACCCAATTAAATTATATTAGCTAAGCACAATAAAGCCAATTGTATTGTTTTATTGTAATATCGCCCACCAGTTACCAACTTCACGGTGATATGATGGTCACAAAGGCATATAGACCGCTGCGCTAGCAGATTTGTGTCTTTTACTCCCATCAGCAAACAAGCTGTTCACTGCAATAATCGTCCTTTCTTTAAAATCAAGAATTGGGTTCCCAAATTGTTGTGAGATATGGATTGTCAAAGTGTATATGTTGTGAGATGTATAGTTATAGGAAAAAGGGCATTACTTTTTGGCATGGAAAATCCTAATTAAAGCTAATTAATTTTGTGGGAAATGGAAGAATAGGGTAAACACAAAATTGGAGGGAAAAGGGACTCGTGAAAAGAACGAAACGTTTCATTGGACAAAGGGCAAAGCCACACAGGGTTGAATATCAAGAGTGTATTAAACCCATTTTTGTATTTTCAGGGGGAGGCCTCATTGAAAATATTCCCCGTGTCCTCCCGTCTGGAGTTGGAGTGACAGTGGATGCCAGCACATGGACAATGCCCCACGTATTTGGTTGGATTTTTGGTCAAGGGAATGTTGCCGTGCAAGAGATGGCAAAAACTTTTAACTGCGGTATAGGCGCAGTAGTCATTGTAGAAAAAGATGTATCGTCGTCGGTGTTGCATCATTTGCATGAACAGGAAGAGCAAGCTTGGATTATCGGCAAGGTTACTCGATGCGTAGACAGCAGCAAAAGAGTAATCATTAACAGTCTTGAGAAAGTGCTTTGCGAGTCGGCAAGCAAATCAGACATCAAGAGTCGTCATGTTGTAAGCGGAGTTGTTGATGGCCCTGTTAAAAGAGCAAAGCTAAGCAATGGACTAACAGAAGGAGAAGAGAACGCTCACGAGATGAAAGTTGGTGTTCTTATTTCTGGCTCGGGAACAAACTTGCAAGCATTGATTGATCAGAGCTTGAGACAAGACAGTTGCGCTAAGATTGTTCTGGTTGTTTCAAATGTGCCAGGCGTCCAAGGATTGAAGCGCGCTGAGGCAGCTGGAATACCTACCAAGGTAAGTTGTTGTTTTTTTTTCAGACGTCGTCTGTTAGCTTGAAAATGGCCAAGGCAAATGTTCTTTTGGTATCAGTCATTTTATTTTAGTGGGGTTGGTTGGGTGTTCATAGCTATTGGCAGAAACATTTTTTCCCATTTAGTTCGTCCAGAAGCACACGACCTTGAAGCGTGTAACTTGCAATTCTTTTCCTTGGAACAAAGCTGGGGATTTTAATACACCAATTTTATGCCCAAATATGGACAAAAATAAGATCGAAAGGCACGAGCGGGAAAATGCGCGAGGTACGTTACATCCAAATAAGGGAATTTGTAAACTCAAAAACCCCAGCTCCTTACCATCAACTTTAAGTGGCATCAAATCAGGTTGAAATGCCGAAAAAGCAGATTTAGCGACCACTTTTATTTTGCATGCTCCAGCCCCTGTTTTCCCTAAATATTCACTTTCAGCAAACAAGAGTCTGTTAATGCCTTTTCCCAGGAGTTACTTCATCGAGAAAAGTAAGAAAGGATCTGTTGGGAAAACTACACCGCTCTAACTAAAATGGGCCGTTGTTTACCCGGCGAACCCAGTGGAGCTCGGTTAGATTGTGGTGCTAACCTGGAACCGAATTTTCCAACACTGGAGTGGAGTACCTCTTCCAACGTTCTCTTGTAACGATTTGTGAAGTTGGAACTCATTTATTTGAAATTTGAGTTGCTGTACTCTTACTGGTCATTCTGCAAACTTTTCTCTAAGCGTCTATGTTTATTTCAAATTGTGCCATTAAGGGCTGAAACAGTCGTCTCCCTTTTAATCGTACTTGCCCAATGGGACGTCAAGCAAACCTGAATCAAACATTTAGACTGTTTTACCACGCTCGCCGCACCTCATTCGTTGGTGCTTGACACGAAAGGGCCGCGGTGAGTAAGTTATCAACATAATCAAACAATGAATGAAGAGGGTAGTTTCTAAAGAAACTGTGGTGCTGCGTCGGTGGGGAAGTAGTATACAAAAAATTGGTTTTATCAACGGAGTTGATAATGTAAATTGGCCACCGTACAGAGATTCTGAAAGCTGACGTTTCGAGCGTTAGCCCTTCGTCAGAGCGAATCGAGGAATTATGGGTTACGTGTGGTTTTTTTATTAGAGTAGGAGGTACGCTATTGGTGGTAAACATGGCAACGTGAAAAATAGGAATATATTACTTAAATGAAAAGCGTTGAAGAATCTTTTCGCAACCTCCACTTATTTCATTCAAACGCGACAAAAACGTAGGCAACTTTTTAGTTAGAAGCGCGCTCAAAACTAACGAGCAACCCGGCACTTTCAAATGCGCGCGCTCACGATGCAAAACTTGTCTTTTCATTGTTAACACTAGCAAGATATCGGGACCTAAGCGATCTGTTAAGATTACCGATCGTTTCACATGTACCTCCGCAAATGTCATTTATTGCATAACCTGTACGTTATGCAATAAATTATACATTGGCGAGACAGGCAGACGACTAGGTGACCGATTCCGCGAACACCTTCGCGATGTTGAGAAGGATGACAAAGATGCATCTAAGCCAGTCGCTCGTCATTTTAATCTCCCTAACCACTCCAAAAAACACATGGCTATCTGCGGCCTTTCCCTACATCTAGGTACGACGGAAAGCCGCAAGAATCTAGAACACAAATTCATCTTCCAAATCGGCACCCTTAATCCTCACGGTATTAACGAACGCTTTTCATTTAACTAATATATTCCTATTTTTCACGTTGCCATGTTTACCACCAATAGCGTAGCTCCTACTCTAATATAAAAACTACACGTAACCCATAATTCCTCGATTCGCTCTGACGAAGGGCTAACGCTCGAAACGTCAGCTTTCAGAATCTCTGAACGGTGGCCAATTTACATTATCAACTCCGTTGATAAAACCAATTTTTTGTAATCAAACAATGGCGTGTTTTATTTCTAAGGCATTCTGCCGAGTGTGTGCTCGCAGAAACATCCCTTTTTGTTTTTCATTTCAGGTAATCAAACACAAGGATTTTAAGAGCCGCTTGGATTTTGACATGGCCATGCACTCAGCGCTCGAAGAGGCTGGTGTCGAGCTGGTATGTTTGGCGGGCTTTATGAGAATCGTGACCGGAGAGTTTGTTCGCAAGTGGCATGGCCGCCTTCTCAACATCCATCCTTCCCTCTTGCCTTCCTTCAAGGGCATGCATGCGCATAAAATGGTCCTGGAAGCTGGTGTATGCATAACAGGCTGCACAGTTCATTTTGTCGCGGTAAGACAGCTTAAAGTGTCAGTCACATAAAAAAAGCTTTCTTCTTTCTACTCAATAATTCTCTGCACTTGGTTGAACTAGAATTCTTTGGTTGGGTAAACTCTCTCTCTCTCTCTCCTTCAAAGTCACCGTTTTTATACGGCTCCTAATGAGTGTAACAACTGGTCGTAATTTGAACTACGACCGCGCAAGGAATTAGAATGAGTTTAATACTAGGTTGACGTCATAGACCGCTTTGCATTGCCCTAAAGCGATAGTTCTTTGAACAGAGCGATGCAAAGTAATTTGTGACGTCAACCTGGTATCGAACGCATTCCCCTCTGTTGCTCGGTCATGGATCAAACTATGACCACTTTTCCCGTCTTTCAGAAAAAGTGAATAAAAAGTGAATTTTCAATAAAAAGGTTATTAAAATAGCGCAATATATTTGGGACGATTTTCGAGAATACATGAAGTAGGTGCGAGGCCCCAGCTAACTGAATGAGTACTGCTGATTTCCTAACTGTTTGTACGCAATGATCCGTTTTACTGAGCCTCGGTTGAAGGGCAGCCTCCAGTCCGGCAAGAGAATCGGCAGGTCTTAGGTTTTACTCATGCTGTGGGCACTGGGTGTTATTACCAGGACAGACAAAAAAAGATCAGTTAACCTTTAGTTCTTCTGAATTCGGCTTGACTGGTTATTGTAAAGTGGCATTGTTCCAGGACTTTATATCAAAGCAAATTCTGAATAGGGATGATTTTCTCAGAGGAGTTCTTAAATGAAGTGTTGCCTGAAAGGACTTTCGTGTCTCGCTGTGGTTTCCAAAGAACTCCGCACCGCTTTTCAAAAGCAGATAAGGCTTGGACGCTTTTTTCCGCCCTCCGTTCGCTTCGTCTTCATCGAAACGCTTCCAAGTTTTGATCAGTTGTTTTGATTTCTTCTTTTCTTGTGATATCGTGTGAACTTAGCTGCCATGTGTATGAAGCATCACTGAGAAAGTTGGATGGTCCGATATGGACTCTCTGGTCGTGTTTTGCGCAAACAGAATGCCATTTGCTTCGACCAAAGCGCTTAGCTTCATCGTGCCTTGCTAGCTTCCCGAATGTTTTTAACCCGAACTCTTTGTCTTCCTTACAGGAAGAGGTTGATGCTGGAGCAATAATAACGCAAGAGGCGGTTCCCGTGTTAAACGGAGATACAGTAGAAACGCTACAAGAGCGAGTAAAATGCGCAGAGCACAAGGCGTACCCACGCGCCATGGAGCTGCTTGCTAGTGGCAGAATCAAACTGAATGAGGACAATAAAGTGCAGTGGATGTGGTGACAGAAATACTGAAGGAGCTTGCGCTTGTGTTTGGAGAGAGTTGCTTCCATCAGCACCTTGTTATTTTTTTTTGTTTGAGACAGTGTTCCCCTGTATTTTAAACCACAGGAAATGTTAACAATCAAACTTCTTTGAAAACGTTTCCTTCGAAGCCAGACTGAACAAATTATCAGAATCAAAATTTTGTTTTAAATTTCCCGGGCCCCGCCATCTTGTATAGTTATGACGTGTTACGATTGCGACAACCGGGTACGTCTTGTATAAATGTAACCGTGATACGGGTGTGATGTGTTACGGCTGCCCTACGGTTGTACACAATTGTCAAAATAAAGTACAACTTCATCGGCAGGAACAATGTTCTGGTTAGTTAAAGCCAGTAAATAGTAGAAGATTCACGAGTGTTGTATACTTACGTTCACTGGTCTTGTGAACTGTAAATTTGCCAAGTTTACGTTATTTTTCGGAGAATGGATTCTTTCACTCATTAAAACTAGTGTTTCGTGGCTTTGCCAAGGCTCTCAAGGATTTGTCTTTAAGGTTCGAACTCTTTAGGAAATAATAAGGTCTTTCTTCATTAAAAGATAGAGGTACATATATTTTTTTACTAGCAAGTATGACTTGATAAGAATCTAGCTAATACGTTACGAAGCTAATTCATATTTTAAAATTAAGCGATTAATAAAAGAGTGTTTAAAACGCGTGGTATTAGTCTTGGGTTTATGACAAGTTTCTTTCCGAAGTTGGTAGCTAAATGGTTTCACACGAGGTATTATAGTTAAAAGTGGACCAGGATGTCTTGCAGAGATTATAACTTTCCCAAAAATTTTGCGATCTTGCCCCTCTAAGTAATCGTATACATTGACAGGCTTAGACGTATATTTCCTTTTAAAAACAGCGGTCCAAAAAACATTGCACAGGTGTAAGATCAGTGTCGGACGCAGCTTAGACAGATAATGCATACGTAATATTAGGTGAAACTATAGTATTGGAGAGAAGGTCTATTTCTAACTGATTGTATTGCTCCTTGCGCAGCTTTCTAGGGATATGTGGGGATTTGTTAGCTTCAATAAGTTTGTTCTTCACTCGCGCAGAAAATTTGTTACTTTGAAAGGTGACCCCTTAGATCTCTACTACATTATAGCAAGGTATCCTCTCAATAAATGAATTAAGGGACTCATGACACTTATTAAAAAGGCCAATAAAATATTATATAGCCGAGGCAGCGTGTTGGTAATGTCGGCGCGTACAGACAGCGGCAATCCGGTTAGATTAACATCTTACTCCGTGGCGAGGCCACGAAAGGCCGGATGACATTAACGCTAGTTGGAGAACCCTTCGAAATCATTTCGTTGCCAATCTGTCGATGTCGTAATATTCCAATCTGGCCGGAGCAAACATTGCAGGCACCCTACTGGCCGAGCCTGTGTTGGCATTCATGTTTAGGGTCATTTTGTCGTGACATCACCTCTATCCAGATATCGAGGCTAATCGACAGGGTCCAAAAGGCCAAATTTTCAAAAATGGCCGAATATTGAAATAAGCTATATTTTAGAAGCAAATATCGAACCAAAAGGCTTAGTTCAATTGAAGCAAAAGTTCCAGAAGTAAAGGAAATGCAAGTTGTCTGATTGGTATGCATTGAACGTATATGGATTGTTTTCACGTGACGTCACGGCGGCCATGTTGGTGTCCCAAAACAAAGGAACGGCGGCCATGTTAGTGTCCCCAACTAATCCTCCGGGGATCGAGCTCTTTTATCATTCAAACGTTTTCTTTTGTTTCGGTGGAAAAACAAGGTTACTGATCACGTGAGTGAAAACATTCTGTCAGAACTGTATGATTTTTTCTATACCCACAACTGCGCACAAAAAAGACCAAGATTCAGATAAGAAAAGTTACAGAGGCTGAAATACTAGAGAATACGAGTTGCCTGATTTCTTGATTGGTGCGCAATGAAAGTTAAGGACTGCAGATGAAATTCATGGAAAATCACAGAATGATCACAAAGAAATTCGGGATTGGAATGATGGACAATAATTTATTGTCATTCACAAATTACTGTATTGTCATAGGGAACAATGCTTTATTGTAACCCCCGAAGTATTAATTTGTTATGGTGGATAATAGGTGGTTTGCAAGCAAGCAATCTCAATGGAGACAGATAACAATGCTGCAATGTAAAATTGCTGATGAACGAACAAAAGGAGCTAATGAGAGATCTTTTTGTTTTCGTCCACCAACATGGTGGCAATGACGAACCTTATTACATGAAATTTTCGCGACACGTTAATTTCGCGAATTTCACGATTTAAAAAAAATCGCGAAATTTAAGTGACGCGAAAATTAAATGTCGCGAAAATAACATGACGCGAAAATTAATTGACTCACATTATGTCAATAACTAAAACACGTTTATAACAATCATTTTGAGCTATTCTGTGGTAATGTTCTGGTCCTCTCCATCGCTACTGCTTTCTGTCTCTACTCCAGGTAGCACTTTTTTTGTACAATCCTCAAACTGTCCATTTACTGGCTCGTTGAGTGTGTCTCACTCAAAAACGCGAAATTGAAGTGAGTCAAAATGCAAAATTTTCGCAAAATCGCGAAATTAACGTGTCTCGAAAATTTCATGTAACTTGAAAACGACCTGTCGTTATTCATTACCCACCAATAATTTATGGGTTACAATTGTTACAACCTTCATTTCTGGGTGACAATTATCATTCACTATCCAATAATGTATCTATTTTCTCTTGGTATGAAAGGTAATGAGTATCTATTCTTGTTTGCACAACACCACTGAATTTACATGATTAGGCTGTTCCCCTGGGAATTGCTTGTAGGTAATTGCCTATTTAACAGTTTTGCCAAGCGTTGATTTTCTCTGTCCCAACTGAAGTAGTCTACAAGTTACGTGCCGAATTGTTTTAAGCTTCTTTCGAACCCGTTGATGATGTCCGACATCGTGGGAATCGAAAGGATACCTTACAGAAGAAGAGAGCGGGACAAGTCTGCGACTACCGCAAACAAATGCATTAGTTCAGCAAGTTAAGTTAAGGGCTATATAAAGGATTACTTGTCAACTCAACTTGATTCCCAGGGAAAGAAACTCGAGTCGAAGCAGACCATCGATAAAGACACGGTCGAACTGAAATGCAAAGGAAACCAAAAGCAATTTGAGCTTAACGCAGAGCTCGGCAACATCTTGGACCAGATACAAGCATCGAATTAGAAGGAAACCAACAGCGGTAGCATAACTGCTCTCGTTACTGACGACGCATTCCCATGGCTCTGATGATCAGAATTTTCGTGGTAGGTTTCAGTAACTTGCCTTAACATATGTACACTTTGTGATTTCTCATTCTACTCTGCAAGAATATCCTTCCTTTAGAAATGTATTGGATTTTGTTATCTAATCAGGGGCATCCAACGACGGGTTGTCTTAAAATTTTGTCAGAATTACCTGAAATGGTTCCACAATGCTTTGAAAACTCGTTATCTAAATTTGTTCTATCTTGGGACCATTGTAAGTCCCAAGAGAAACTGGAAACTTCTTATTCAGAATTTGGGTGGACAAACACAGAGTATTATGGTCTTTTCCGCTTCGGGCAATATGATTCTCAAACTTTTGCGAAAATGAAAGAAGTTATAAATCAAATTGTTATTTTTCAATATCACAGTTGATTCTTACTCAGCTCAGCAAAATTCTAGCGCTCTTCAATGTTGTTTAGAACCTGTAAAAAGTGCATGCGCGTAAAGCAGTGAGCAAAATATTGCCTGCTCAGAACATTTTGAACATGTGCTCGATGTACCATTTCAACCGAGACAGAAAGAGCTTTCATCATAACATTCACCATATTCATCTTGGAAGAGAGATGATTCTTCTGAGACGCAGATTCAAAGACGCATTATGAGTATAAGTAAATACGGGAATATGACGTTTTCAACTAACCTCTAGAGACACCAATAACAATAGAATAAATGTACGACTTCTGGTGGACGAACAAAAGAAGCTAATGAGAGATCTTTTGTTTTCGTCACCAACATGGCAGCGGTGACGTTACGTGAAAACCTCCTCTAAAAACAAGCCGACAAATTGTTCGTCTGAGAAGAATTGCGCACTCTTTTTTATGACATTAAAAATATCATTTGTCTCAGCAGAGTAATGCGTTTGGTTGTCCCTTTGTTTTACACGCCATTCTTCATCATATGGAAAGCTCTCAGTGCCGGAACAAGCTAATAAAATATTTTGTGTCATATGCACTTGCGTCGACATACTTAGGGAATTCTAAAATGACTTGAGAAATGGTCATACCAACGTTTCGTTCATGTTGCCAATGTCAAATAAATCGGGACTTAATGCAATAGAATTTCTCTCTTCGTTTTACCTAAATTACTCCACTGTGTAACTTTATAGTGGTATAATGAAACTCACCTTTTGATGAAGACGAGTAATACAAGTAATAAAATATACTATACATAAATATTTACTATACCTTTGTTTCACATTGTACAAACGATGAACTTAAAACCGGGGTACAATGCAGTTAGATCAAAAGACGAGGATTTTGTGAAATATGACGAAAAGTTGAACAAATTGTAAAAATGCGTCGCCCTGTCCCTTTTCGACACAGCCCATAAAACGTCACGTTCACGAGCTTTAGACCCGATAAAACACTCGTCGTTAGAATTCTTTAGATAAAAAATAAGTAAGGAGGCTCGGCTTGCATGTTTTTCCTTGTGTGCTAATATCTTTCCCTCACATTTTGAACCCTTATTGGACTCCCGAAGGATACTCTTCTTGTGGAACGTTTTTGAAGCCGTTCAAAAAACTCGAAGCACCTGATAAAACACCGTTGCTCGTTTTTAAACATTACGTAATAAAATTTAGTACCCGATTAATTATTAGATTCTTATAAGGGGCAACACTCCCACAGGTTAATGGATTGTAAATCCCAAATTACGTACTTGATTGTAATTATGAGTTATAGTAAGCCCAATTGCTGGTTTGTGATAAGATAATTGTAACCCACAAATTGCGGCTAGATCGCTATGAACCCCGATTTCACGCATTCAGTACTCACCAGATGATTCGAATAGGAAATCACTTGCCACTTGGAATAAATAAGCAGGAGTAAGTTTGCACGAGAAGATAAAATTCGTACCCCCAAGCGGCCATTTATTATATAGATATTGATGATGTCCACATTTAAAACAACTTATTTTACTCATTTTCGAAGTGATGAAAAAGTGGTCATCAACCGCTAAAACGCGCATGTCGTGTACCATGAAACAAGATATAAAAGTTATGATAACTAATCATGATAATGTAAAATTGTGCAATAAAAATGTTAATGTAGTAGAGAAGAACTTGATATTAAAGCAGAAAAGTATCTTAAAATGAAGGGGAAGCTCGCGTTTTATTGGCTAATCGTGTTCGTTACCATGACGACACCTATATTCTCACATGTGAAAGATAAAAATGATATGTTCACTGTGCGCTGTGAAGATGTTATTTTTTCTCAAGAAGGAAAATCCTAGTATGCATCAGTATCTACATAATAAAGATTGCTAATACATGTACTAATCTAACACGAAGTTTTATAGATGCTTCGGAGTGGTATACTTCCAACTTACTTAAAGGAAATCTTCTTCAGTAAAGAGTCCTTATGCTTGATAGCAACCCAGACAACAATAATATGGTTATCGACGATAAATTTGTTGTAACATGCAGTCAGCATGTAGGGGTCCTGATGCGACTCAGAAACTTAATACCCACTGGTACTACAACTAATTAAAGCTGCTATTCTTCTCTATTAAACTTATTCGCACCTTGTTTGGCACTTCTGTCGTACTAGCGATAGTAGAAAATTAGAACGTGTACAACAAAGGCCACTCACAGCTGTTTACTGGGGTCTTTTCTGCAACAGATCAAGTTATGATGAATTATTGAGTATGGCTAAGCTGTGCACCCTGTCTAACAGACGGTTTACGGGATATGTCTGTTCTTTTGTACAAGACAAAAAAAAATTTGTCCGAAATACATTGCAGACCTTTTCCAAAGGACAGTATCAAATCTTCACTGAGAAACAAGAATTTCGCCGTATCCAGATTTAATATGACAACACATGGGAAGCATTCTATTAGATAGATTGGCCCTGCCTAAAAATGTTAGGGGCCTACCTGCATTGTCTGTATTTAGGCAGCGTACGCGCGTATTGGAAAGGTCGACTTAAATTCCTTGTTCCTTCATTGCTCTAATTGCATTTTAGAAAGTACATTATGGACACGTTAGTATTTTAAGCTTATATGCATTAAATGTATTTATTGTTAATAAGTAAAATAATCTCATCAATTTTGTATCCTGGTTTCAATTTATTAATTATACACATGTAAATAGTTTCAAATTTAAATGTCTACTTTAATTTATAGTGGTTCCTTCTCTGCAATTTTTTGTTCAGCACTTAATGAGTTATTTATTATTTCTCGCACTTAGTACGCGCGCTGTGATTGATCAACTTTGCAGGCCGTATTCTACAGTAAGGCCCGCTGTCGACCGCTAATTTTCTTTCCCGCTCGCCGCATAAACCTCAGAGATGTAAATCTTACTAACCTCGTTTTCTTGGTCCGTACTGTAAGTTACGATTCCTCGTTTTTTCCCCGTTGATTTGTGCGCTCAGGCCATACATCAACGGGAAAAACTCGGGCCGTGACTTACAGTACGGACCTCGAGCTCGGTTAGTAAGAGGTATACATTCATTCACTCATTTTGCAATAATGCGCAATAGTAAACACATCCTGATTTTTAAGGTTACACTTCTAAGGGGCGTCTACCAGGGTTTGTTCAGTCTCCACCAAATCCCTAGGAATTGTTAATTTACATCAAGGAAATTTTCTGGCAAAACCATGTTGCAGAAGTCATTAATGCATCTTCCCAGAAACCGATGTTTATTCTTTTATGGCTTCCCATTGTCGAAAAAGGAATGTTATGCGACCAAGAGAAGTATTTCGCAATTCTCCTTGTAACATGTAAGGCTGCCTTTATAAAGGACTGTTTAATTGTTTCAATGGGTTCTTTCTAACACTATTACCTGGGAAAACGATTTAAATCAAATGAACTGTATTGTCATGTCATATGTGACGAAAACCCAACCCAAATCGATTAAAGCAAGGTAAGATTAAATCGATTAAAGCAAAGTAACAAGCCTTGACGCTGTATAAGATGATACTTAAAAATTTATTCCTTTACGGTGAAAAGTTTGATGCAATGGCATGGGTGCGAACTGATTTTTGTTGCCAGTACACTTTGCCTACACAGTATACTAATACTACCGTCCCTAGAATAAAAATATTCTGATATTTGCTAATTCTAAAGTCCCGAAATCACCGTGTACAGCTGAATTTTTTTTTTTTAACACCGGGTTCTCAAGCCAAATCAACGGTAATTTTCTTGTGGCATAAATTGCAGAAGTGTTAAATTTATTTGCTTGTCCCTTAGTGTACCCTACAGAGACTTGTCACAAGTCTCTTAACACTCATCAAAATCATTTCAACTTGTGCCTTAAGGCGGCGAAATACGAGATACAAAAACCTTTAACTTGGTGCAAAACATTGTTTCGTTGCAAGTTTGGGTCGATGTTTCCAGTTTTTCACCTTGCATGATTAACTTGTCGCGCAACAAAAACGTTTGCTGCGGATAGAAGAAAGTTCTTAACAAAACTAGAGCGCAGGTCTACTCTGAGCAACAAATTTTGGCTTTGTTGCTCGTTTTTCATCAAGCTCAAAACTTGTCGTGCAACAAATGTACTCGTGTACTAGCAAATCAACTAATCAGCGCCCTGCATTTCTTCAACCCGCAACAAATGTTTTTGCTGCGATTTAACAATTTAAACCCGCAACAAAAACATTTGTTGCGGGTCAAGTTGATCACACAAGGTGAAAAACGCGAAACATCGACCCAAACTTGCAACGAAACAATGCTGCGCGACAAGTTCAGGGCTTTTGTACCTCGTATTTCGCCGCCTTTAGAGATACAATCATACAATGAAATTTGGGCGGGTACATCATGTAAGCCGGTCACGAAATTTGGGCGGGTACATCATGTAAGCCGGTCACGAAATTTGGGCGGGTACATCATGTAAGCCGGTCACGAAATTTGGGCGGGTACATCATGTAAGCCGGTCACGAAATTTGGGCGGGTACATCATGTAAGCCGGTCACGAAATTTGGGCGGGTACATCATGTAAGCCGGTCACGAAATTTGGGCGGGTACATCATGTAAGCCGGTCACGAAATTTGGGCAGGTACATCATGTAAGCCGGTCACGAAATTTGGGCAGGTACATCATGTAAGCCGGTCACGAAATTTGGGCAGGTACATCATGTAAGCCGGTCACGAAATTTGGGCAGGTACATCATGTAAGCCGGTCACGAAATTTGGGCAGGTACATCATGTAAGCCGGTCACGAAATTTGGGCAGGTACATCATGTAAGCCGGTCACGAAATTTGGGCAGGTACATCATGTAAGCCGGTCACGAAATTTGGGCAGGTACATCATGTAAGCCGGTCACGAAATTTGGGCAGGTACATCATGTAAGCCGGTCACGAAATTTGGGCAGGTACATCATGTAAGCCGGTCACGAAATTTGGGCAGGTACATCATGTAAGCCAGTCACGAAATTTGGGCAGGTACATCATGTAAGCCAGTCACGAAATTTGGGCAGGTACATCATGTAAGCCAGTCACGAAATTTGGGCAGGTACATCATGTAAGCCAGTCACGAAATTTGGGCAGGTACATCATGTAAGCCAGTCACGAAATTTGGGCAGGTACATCATGTAAGCCAGTCACGAAATTTGGGCAGGTACATCATGTAAGCCAGTCACGAAATTTGGGCAGGTACATCATGTAAGCCAGTCACGAAATTTGGGCAGGTACATCATGTAAGCCAGTCACGAAATTTGGGCAGGTACATCATGTCATATATCAAACTCCAACGATGTCAAGCCCCCAATATATCAAGCAATCTACACCTCTACAATACTATGCCCCTATCAAGCCAATACAATATCGTGCCCCCCCCCCCCACTATATGGCACACCCTACCAGACCCCCTGTACATAGATTATCAATGTAAAAGTCCGACCTCGGACATCAAGCCCTTCGTTGTACATTGTTAATGTACTCCCTGATCAACAATAACAGGCCCTGATAAGCGATATAAAGCACGGATATCACATCAGATCATCAATTTCAAAGTCTGACCTACAATATCAAGCCCCTCATATTAGATCACCAATACTGAGGAAGCCCTGACCAACCCTATCAGGCCCCGACCTACCGTATCAAGCGCCGCGTGTTAGATCGTGAATGTGGACTAATGAATGAGACAAATTGCAGGAGAATGTCATTATCCCACGTAATGCAAAACATGCAAACAAATTACGCATGAAAAATCAAATGAAACTCTCGCTCCGGTACAACAACTGGGGTGAATTTACGCCGGTATGACTCATTTCGGGATGACAATCTGGTGGTATAGACCTTACTCATAAATGGAGGTCAATTTATAATTCTCTTATCCAAGTGCAAATTAGCCTACCAAGCCTCGATACCATACAGTGAATTGAAAAGAATTTTTGCTCTAAAGTAAGGCTTGGTAGGCTAATTTGCACTTGGACAAAAGAATTATAAATGTGACCGCCATTTATGAATGAGGTCTATTATATAAACGAATACAAAGCTACAAGGAGACTGGGGTGAACTTGCGCTGGAACGAAAGTCACTTCAGCGTCATGTAACACCAACTAAAATGCGAAATGGAGAGCAAGTGCACACAATACCGGAACAAGCAATGGGCTAAGTCACAAGCTGCCTACCCTTCTTAGTGTTTCAAACCGTTCTTAATTTATTCCTTCTCAAGTTGCAGGTCCGACCAAAATTACAGTGTTTCTATGGCAATCAGATGTCCATAACTTTATATACTACACAAAACCTTTGTTAAGCTACCCCGTCCCGCTAGCTGTACATAGGCTATAAAACAACAGCAACCATGAACGTATATCCAGTACTTTCTCTTCAAAGATAACGTTACGTCGACATCGGATCTCCACACAATCCCTGTTAATTCCTCAAGCTCAGCCACCAGTAAAGGGAGCTTTTTCTTACTCTTCAACCCGTGGACTGATGGAAAGTAGATTTTCTTTCCAAATTTGCTCGATTCACCCGGACATAAGCTGCGGATCCATGTTGCACAGCTGATAAGTTCGTTTACTGTTGTACAAAACATCACTCTGACAGTTCGACTGTGTCATCCCCAATCACGTTCACAACTATCTTTCCTCTGGCATGGCCAAGTTCGAGCTTAGTGTACGCTTCATTTGTCTTGGAAAAGGGAAAAACTTCTTGTATTACAGGTTTGATCTATTAAACAAGAAAACGACAACAGTTACCACTCAAGACATTTGACTACACCATCATCATTATTTTATTCAATAATTTAAATTTAACAAATTGGGGAAATACACAACCCGCATATAGCAAAGCTAATCGAGGCGGGATGTGTAACTTACACAGTACAATGAAATTTAGCAAAATAGATTAATAGTAAATCAGATAAATAAATAAATCAATCAATCAAATAAAACAAAAAGGTATACACTTACATTCACCTTTTTCCAAAATGGCCACCATTTAAATGTTCTTTTGTTTTTAGTCAAATTAGTCCTTGATGTTCTTAAGCTTAAAATTCAAAAAGAATAAAAACAAAAGAATATCTAAATGGCAGCCATTTTGGAAAAAGGTGTGAAAAATAAAGCAAGAACCTATAAGAGGACATAAAACATAAAGAAGTAATAATGATCATTGGTAATTTTTGAGATTAACGTCGAGACATCAACGTAATCATCCTCATCATCAAGCACCGCGGGTAAAAATTGGTGACTTTTAAAAGGTTTTTTCCAAAGCTTGCACCAGTCAGGCTTCAGACAATTCCAAAACTTGGATCCGAAAATGGTAAGTGAATTAAGCCGAATAGTCAGTCTTGGCTTCAAAATGCAGATGCTATTTTGTAGCACTGCAAACTTGCTTGAGGTGTTTAACACTTGAAAAGGAGAGAAAATAAATTCAGTGTTTTCGCAGCTGAGCGTACATACCATTCCCGATTCACAAAGAGATCGGATGTAATCCAATGCAGGTCCGTTTGGATTGAAGAAACCCCATGAAACCAAACTACCACTGCAAAGAGCCTGGATGGAGAACGGACATTAAAACGTTGATTAACGCTAGTTGCATGTAAGAAGACAAACAAATAATTGACCAAGAATTTGTTGAAAACACTGTCAATGGTCGGGAAAGACTTTTCCCAAAACGCAAGAAAACAAAACCAGTTTAAAAAAGCTTAACTGATTAGAGTGTAATGTGAAGTGCTTGTTTTCTACCCCATATGAACCATGTGAGCGTTAGCCCTACAAATGGAAATGGGCCCACACAAGGACAGAGAAAAACTCTGACAAGGGTGGGAATTGAACCCACGACCTTCGGGTTAGATAACCGCTGCTCTACCGACTGAGCTACAAAGTCAGACGGGAACAGGCCGTGGGAACTGAAAATGTTAAAGTCACGGCAATGAACATATACAAGTATAAGGAAGGGTTACGTTTTTGCAAACGTTGGCCGTGAAGCACTCAGTTTAAAAGAGCTGTCTGTTAAAACCATGGCGCCCCGGTCATTTTCATTATTACTACCTTTCAGAGACTTTGGAACACATATCATTTTACTCCTTGATTTGTCCCATAGAGAGTAGAAGGCCATGATGATTCTAATAGATTAGTTTGACAAAGCATGCTCTTGGTAGCTAAATGATGTCAAAATGTATTTAGCTGACTACCCTTTGCAGAGTCATGGTTTAGTGGAGCTAATCCAATTAAAGTGCCCCTGCAACCAAAAAATCAATTCATATTTTTCTTTGGATTTCAAAACTATGTTAACAAAACACTAAGTGACCCAAGTTTTAAGCCTTGATTTCAAAAAGACACCTCTTTATTTTAACTGGAATTTTCCTATTTAATGGTCCTCCATTACTAAGATTATGTTCTTGAGAGAGCTGGATCGAGGAGAAAATGACGTCAAAGGCTCACTAGTTTAAGAATACAATACGTGTGTACGCTGCAAAATAAATATGCAGCACAGGGGTTTTGGGCTTTCAGACTTTTAACCTCACGCTTTGCATATATAATAAGTTGCGTTCACACGCTGAAATTTTAAGCTAGTGAGCCTCTGACGTCACGTTTCCCTGGATCCAACCGTCTGAGTTCCAATCGGTCAGTTTTGAACGTGAGTAATGGCGGACCGTGAAATCCAAAACTTACACTCAATGTAAGCGGCCTTTGGATAAAAATCAAAGCTCAAAATCTTGCCAGTCAGCTGTTAAGCAAACACACTTTCAAAATCTGAAGGAAAAAAGGAAGTGGTTTTTTTGATCACAGGGGCACTTTAAGTCCATGGCCTCTAGAATGGTTCTTGATCTCTTAAATCGAATAATTTAAGTTCAAATCACACGTTTACAATCAGCTGCTTTCAGTACCTGTTTACGATTTGACCTTTATGCAAGAGTGGTTTAGATTTTAAATGTTGTGTGAAGGAAGTGTCCATTTTTTTAATTGCACGAAGTTGGTAAGGGAACTTTGGTGCATGGTAACATAAATTAAAAAAAGAATGCCAAGAGAATCCCCGGGGGGGGGGGGGGGTCCTATATGGAACAGACGGGGATGCTCGTCGGATATTTTGAATTTAACCCCTAAAGGAGACCAATCTGGGCGTGATTTAAGGAAATTTTGACCCCTAAAAACAAGTTAAAAAGAAAATTTGACTTCTGTTTCTCTTCGCGTAACTCTGTTTCTTCGCAGAACCCTAAACGAGACCTTGGCGGCTTAAAATATTGGCGTTTTGCCCGGAACACCCTAAGCGAGACCAAAATCCAAAATTTACACCCCTAAGCGAGACGACGAGCATCCCCGTCTGTTTCATATGCGAGTCCCCCCCCCTCCCCCCCCTGGGAGAGAATCAAGCTTTCATTTTTTTAAAATCACCTCTTTCAAGAATACACTCCAAACTGAGCTAACACCTTGCCTGATAAAGATTTTGGGTCACTCTCACAGGTTAATTTGGTCACTGGCTAGCTACACGGGGCTATTCTCTGTTTCACATGGCCAGCTCTTGATTTGGTTGAACGGGGCAAACGTTTTCTTATGGAGACGTTTGCCAAAGTTGACTCAACTGGCGAAGATGGGGAGAGGGGAGTCACCCTCATACCCAGGAAAACTTTCCTTTATAAATGAAATTGGCCCTCACTCCTCAATGCTTCATATCCTAATTTCCCTCAGACCTTTCATTGGTTAGACTGGAGTATGAAACACAGAAAGCAGCCAAAAAAATAAAGGCTTTTCTATTCTTACCTTTTCGAGGGCCGATGAGGTAAAGGATCGGCCAGCTGAAAGCAGTCCTAGCCCAGCTCCCAGTTCATCAGTCTTGCTGAGAACTGGAGGAGCAAGTGTCACAAATATTGCTCCTTTCCACTTAGAGAGCAGTGCTGAAAGTTTCTCTCCAACCGGACCCCCAAATGGATCCAAGATCACATCAAAACTGAATGAAACATAATATTGAATAACTATTAGAATTTCACTTTGTCATTTATACTGTTATGTTCCCGTCTAAAGTGCTACCATGACCAAAATATCAATAATTATTCTCCTATATGTTAACTAAACACTAAGTGACTTAAGTTTTAACCCTTGATTTAAAAAGACACCTAGGCCTGGTTGTTCGAAAGGTGATTAACTCAATCCGGGAATAGCGTAAGCTTTTGCCTCATGTTTTCAACTTTTTGGTGAAAGCTTCTTTTGCTTATTCTTGTTTTTGAAGAATGACTTCTTCTAATGTAAAGTTTTGCTGAATGTCAGCGTCAAACAACATTTGGGAGTAGAGAAATAAACTCCTTGGTTAATTTTTAATTTGGGATTAGCATTAATTGGCTTTTGAACAACCGGGCCCTGATTATATTAATTGCAATTGTCCTATTTAACTGGTAATGGTCTGCCATTACTACCGGTAACTTTAAAATGTTGAGAGACCTGGATCGAGAAGAAAGATTACTATTACATAGAAACCAAGTTTGTTTTCTTACCCTCCCAGTGATTCCAGTTCTTCTTTCATGTTAGCATCATTGTAATCTATCACAGAATCTGCTCCAATTCCAGCTACAAGCTCTACAGCATCTGCCGAGCATGTGCTGGTAACACGAGCACCCCAGGCTTTCAGCAACTACAATATACAAAACATAATAACTATGAATGATACCCGACTGTTTCACTGCTTTTTAATTCAATTCCATAACTGCCCTATAATATAACGATCATTGACAAATAAGAATGATGCAAGAATTAATTATTAAATAATAAATAATTATTATTATTGCATTTAATGCACGAATGGTGCCATCAGGGGCAAACGTTTTCAGGCTACTAACCAAATGAAACCATATGATTTGCAACATAAAAGGAAGTAGTACCAACAGGAATGAATTATACCTGAATAGAAAAGTTACCAACTCCTCCTGATCCTCCAAGAACAAGGACACTAGAGGACATAAAATTTAAAAGATTGTAAGGGATCTAGAACACTCTTAAAGCAACCTTGAATCCAACACTGAAATTGTATTTTATAATGAAAATGCCCAGAAAAAGAAAACTGTGCCATAGGCAAAGTCACAAAAGGACTGAATTTAGACAATAAGGCAATAATAATTACATGTATTAAGGGTTTACAGAACATTCAATCAAAGACAAAGTATGCTGATTTCTTTCACACATCCTAGTGTACAGCCGATGTGTAATTTGTTTTCCTTTAAGTTCATTTTGAATAATTTTATACTCCAAAACTCAAACCAGACTTAACTAATTGACTCAGTCTCAGCAACGACTTCCCAATTTCCCTTTTAAATCTCAAGCTATTGTAAATCAGCTGTCTTTCTATGACCTGAAAAAACCTCTTGATAGGATCACCAAGGTAATTTGACTAATGAATGAACATCAACTTGTTGATATTTAAGGCATGATTGAAATAACTTCCCACAGGAAAAATTGGAATGAAGATATAGGGGAAAAAATTATTACAAAGAGCATGATGACTGATTCTGTAAAACTGCAATTATGATGACACTTGAGCAATGAATGACATGGATAGCCTTATTAGCATTCACTTACTGTTTATCGTGACAGTTATTTGGATTCAGACCTGCTCTACTAAAAAGTGCTGACCATACAGTACATGCCACATATGGAAGAGATGCAGTTTCAGCATGTGTCCAATTGGCTGGCTTGATAGATATCTACTGTGCAGCAAAATAGAGTAAACAAGCAAGAAATCACTTTTGTTAAGGACGGTGCCTACTAATTCAAAGGTATTTTTGCGTGAGTTACTGAATATACAGGAAAAGCAGATCTTAACAAGTGTTCTGATTGAAATCCAAAAAGAACATTGGCGGTTACCGGTATCGTGCATTTTTCGAAAATAATTAATCAACAAGATTTCCAAAACGCTCTAAAATACAAAGCAATGTATGGCTTTCTTTTCCAAATTGAAGGGTAATTATCTCTGAAAAATGCGTGGTTAACTCCAATTTTCTCTTTGGATACCAAGAGCACCTGCTAAGTTTTTCTTTTTCCGCATAGCTTTGAACTGCGCAAAAACATCCCTGTATTAATGACCACCACCCATACGAAATCTGAGTATCTCGAGATGCGCAGAACGTATGCACAATGACAAGAGTAGGCACTGTCCTTATGGTAAGTGAAAGAACATTTGGGAAGCTGTGACCATCATCAGTAAATAATATTATTTTTGTGAAGGTGGGCCTCGAGGTGGTGTAGTCAAAATTCCAGAATTTTGTTTTTACTGTTTCTGCAAAAGTGAGCCAAAAAAGCTTGGCACAGTCCTCAAAGGAGGTTAGTTCCCTTCCACAGTTGAGTGAGACCAAATCATTGTTGCCATGGTTTTTACAAGAATTTGGTTTTAATCCTGCTTCAAAAAATTCGGCTGAGATAAAGGCCTTACCACTACTGGTTAATTTACCCACTTTGGGCTGGACTATTGACATCAAAGAGTTTTGATCAATAAGACATTATTGGAAACTAATACTGTAAGTAATCTTTATTTCAATGAATTTATGCAAGATACAACATGCACAACAGCCAAATGCAATCAGCTGGGAGACAATTTTGATGAGGGAGGCTAACCAGAGTATTTAGAAGAAAAACCTTTCAGTCAAGTTAAGTTTCCCTAAACTCAGCCCACATGGAATTTTTAGAGGTGGGAGGTACAGGTCATACCACAACACCAGCCTCAGACTACTCCTAGGCAGAAAAGGTGCCAAACAGAAGTTGGAAATTAAAACATTACTAACTCTACACCTGCAAACGAAAGAGAGAAATGATCCTTGCACTAATATCTGGTATAATTAAAGTGAAAGAACTTCTAGCAAATTGCAAGTTTCAAAAGGTGTTCGGCTTCTAGATGTCTGAAATTAAATATGGTTGACAGTACAGATTCAGTTTGAATTTAAATCTCATCTGTGGCCCATTTCTCGAAAGTCCTGAAACTTTATGGGCCATTTTCGGGTGTCACAACTCCCTTTGTATCTCAAGAATGGAGAGGACTTAAGTCATCAAACTTCACAGATGTGTTTCTTTTAGTCAGTTTGAACAGATGTTAAAAGATTCATTTGGCTTTCCAAAACAAGTGGTTGGCAGTTTCACACATGGCTTTTCGGGACTTTCAAGAAACAGGCCCCTGGTACCTAGCAAAAGTTCAGAGCCTTGGCTGACCATGTATTTCAAAAGCAAGATATTAGGGAGGGATGCAGAGCACCAATGTGGCCCAAGTTCGATTTCGAGACTCGGCATCATAATTATGTGGGTTGAGTTTGTTGGTTCTCCACTCTGCACCGAGAGGCTTTTCTCAGGTACTCCGCTTTTCCCCTCTCCTCAACAACCAACACTTGACATGATTTGCGTCAATTGTCAACTTCAGTTGACAGTGTCCCCAATTAAGTTCTCCAGCGCTAGAATGACTAGACAAATAAATAAAGTTCCTTCTCTTTCACACACCTCCCTGCACAGAAAATTCATTGAAAACTGTTTAATATTAACTGCCCCATGCTATAGCATTATACCTCATCTTGACTTGCAACTACAAATTCACAGTGGGTTCCCCCAGAGATGATGCTTGGTGTCCCCCAAACCTGTGGAAAGACAAATATGCGCTGGAGTGAAAACATCAATAGCAACAACTGATAAAATAGCTACTAGTTACCAGTACTACTGGACCAAGTTTATTGCTTGGTTACCAAGTACAAACAGCAAATGCGTTAATTTCGGTAGCTTCATATCGTCAATATTTATTATTGTTTTCCCTGTCTTCTGAGGGACTTTAATTAAACAGGCCCCTTAACAACTAAAAAGGTTTCTTGGATTTATTATTGCATCTCACCAAATCAAAGGTAAAATGCCTTCTTATACAAATACTGAACTCTTCTAATATCTTGATGAATTGCCATAAACGTCATTTTGTGACTTACTGGCAATTTTTTCATGTGTTCATTGTACCAGAAAGTCTCAAAAATGCAAGATTAGTTTTGCAAGAAAACAGTTTCTTGCAAAACGAATATATTAAAGAAACCGGTATTTTGCCCCAAGAACAGATCGACTTATAAACGGATATTTAAGAAAACTATGCTTTTGCCCTCACAAATCAGGGGGGAAGAGGTGCGACTTATACACGGGTAAATACCACAGTTTATGAGGGGTAAACCGAACTAGAGTTTCCATTTAATTGATTGTCTCAGGTGCCATCAGCATACCAGAGGAGAGATGACTGACCTCATTAAAAAGTTTGTCTAGCTCTGCTAAACCACATTTGAGAAGAAACAAACTTCTGAAGATGAGGGGCTGTAACAGTTTCCTTGATTAAAAATGATAGATACATTGCTAAACAAATATATTATTATCTACCTTTTGACTGACTTTCCTTGGGCCAGGAAACAGGGAATTAGACAGATCCATTTTTCTTTGTATTAAACATTCATTCACTGTATATCCTTGACATTTAAGCCAGCCGCACACAGTGAGGAAAGAGCTGAGCATACTGTCTCGCAAGGCGGTTTGCTCAGCCGTTTCTCCACATGTGCAGGGAAATTTTGGTGTGACTTCAGTGGTTAAAGATGGCATCGAAGGAAGAAACTTCAACACCACTGATGCCACGTGACAATTCCATGTATTTTATTGGATGCTTGATTGACCAAGCTCAGCTCAATTCTCACGATAACCGCTACCTTGAATTAGAGGAAGAGAGAAGGGATCTAACCAAATCCCAAAACAGAGACATAATTTTAAAATATAGTCACTACTTAGGCTAAAAGTGATATATCAACAGACCATCCACCTGCTGGCTTTCTAAAGCCCTATTCACACCCATAAACCAAGTAGTTGAGAAGGCTATGTAAATGAACTGGACCAGAGCTGTATTTCAACCAGACTCTGTTAAAGCACAAAAGAAATAGTTTCACCTTCTCTTATATAGCCCCCCTCTACCTATTCAATGTTGGAAGGTAACACAACAATTTCCCATTAAAACCATTCAGTTTTGCACTACATTGAATCAGGGGGGTGGGGAGAGAAGCAAAGAAGACGTCAAAAGTGCTAACCTTCCCAATGGTTTTGTCTATGACTGTAGGTTCGACCCAGGTTCAAATCAACCCAAGTTAGTTATTGTCATGTGAACGGTTCAACCTGGGTTAAATCCAACCCATCTCCAGAGATAGGTCGAACCTGGGTTACTTTGGAAGAAGTGTCATGTGAACTCAAACCTGGGTCGAACCTGGGTTAACCCAGTGACCCCTGGGGGTGAGACTTGACAGATTTTACTCCGTCTAATGCCAGGCAGCTGTTTTTACCCGTCATCTGGGAGTGTTCTAGGGCGTTTGAGGTGAAAACGGGTTTAGCAGTCAAAAACTAATCATGTCCCCTCCATTAATCTTAATTTGACACATGAGCACTTGTACATTTAACCATCCTGCATTGCGTGCGCGTATTTCGTGCTGCCATTTTTTTTTCAAATATATTCCCTGTGTCGAATATCGTTCTGGCAATTCAAGATCTCCAGTTCTGATAGGTGGCAAGCCATTTTTGGGCAGAAACGCAACTCTTCTTCATCTGCCCCTTTCTCTTGCAATTTGTGAAGCGAAGTCAATTCGCCAAAGCTTTATTATAAATATTTGCCACCGAATTTCCACCATGAATAAAGAATTGACATCTGCCACATTATCGCTATTGCTACATTCAAAGTTCTGTTCCAGTCTCGACCCCAGAGCTCTCCTCTTGACTGAGAGAGAGGAGAGCTCTGGGGAACCCTGAAAATCAAGTGTCTTCTTGTCGGTTTTCGTGAAGAACAGTCAAAAGCGTCTCTATTTGGTGCATTCATGTTAGCACGAGGAGTGGGCAGGCACCTTAGGCTCAAATAGCCAATTTTTGAAGAACCCTATGGCGCATATTCTCCTACATAGAGTTTCCCAGAGCCCTGCATCAATAAAATAAATTATTAGTCTCCCTCGCAGCCGTTTTTTGGATGTCATGCAACGCTCACCCAAAAGTAACGGCTGCTGACATCCGAACCACATTCCTTTCTCATTGTCCTTGCGGTTTGTTTGCGGTCCATTGAACAGACCAATCACATAACAGAAAATCTGAATGACGTAACGTTTCGCGCGAAAATTTGGATGTGGCAGATAATCTAGCTAGTGCCACTGAGCAGCAGAGCCTGGTATATTAACGATTTCCCAGATCCTGTAGGCAAGTTAACAAAAACATCTTCCTTCTCGGCGAAGATTTTTCTGATTGCGAGCTTCTGGTAAATATTAAGCTCAGAAATTTTGAACTTTGACGACGCTTTGCGAAAAGCTTCTTCAAGCGCTGCCATTTCGATTTATGTTGCTTGTGATATTTTCCACGTGAGGACCCCGATAAAAAGCCATATCTGATTGGACAAGTCTCAAACGGCGAGTCTGGCGCGAAAAGGTTCCTGAAGATGGAACCCAAGCTGTGATTGGTCAATTTGGTTCGGATGTCAGCAGCCGTTACTTTTGGGGGAACGTTGCGTGACATCCAAAAAACGGCTGGGAGGGAGACTATGCGTCAATCAGAGGCTCTGATTATGAGAATGAGCCCTGTTCTGGAAACAAACGCACATGCGTGTAAAAGCAAACCCAGGTTCGCCCAAAGGTATGTGTTCACATCCGTTTTCTGCACTTCACCGTGTGAACAAAGTAGGCGCGAACCCGGGTTGATTTGAACCCTGGTCGAACCTACTGTGGGTGTGATTAGGGCTTAAGTTTAGGAAAGCCGTCTGCCTCGTCGTCACCGTGAGGAGGACTCCCGTGCATGAAAACGCCTGCAATGAAGAAGCTTAACTACATTATGAAGTGAAATTGCGGGGATCGAGTACCTGCTCTCCTTTTCTAAACCGTCGAGCCATGCGTCCTGCTTTCACCACTTCACCCGAGAAATCTCTTCCTAAAATGAGAGGAAACTCGTTCGCGTTTTCTATTTTCCTCCACATATTTAGCAGAGTTTCTCCATAACCACTTCGCATTCTGAAGTCTATTGGGTTAACAGAAGCCGCGTGAACTCGAACCAAGACATCTGTGGGTTTCCGTAACCTCGGTAAAGGTTGGCTTCCGAATTCCAGTACATCGTTGGAGCCGTACTCCTTGATGTACCATGCTTTCATAGATTGAACAGGTGAACTGGAAATGTTTCTTGCATGCCTTGAAAGTGTCCGAGTGAAGATGTTTGTTAAAAATACAAGTCTATGAGAGAAAATTGATCCTTTGGATAACCGTACAGTTGTCGAAGAGAGGAAAAAGCAGGTTTTACTTGATCCCTGAACCACATAGCCCAGCAACATAATCATCATACAAATTACATAATGCAACTTCCGTCAGGAAGCATATACATCATGACGATAGGCCATAGAGTCACCTATCTGTTCGTACGCAAGGCAACCTGGGAAGTGAGGAGGACACATCAATGAAGCTTTACCGCATGTATGCAGGAGCCGATGAGTAGGAGCGAACATTTCCCATAAAAAGCTTTTTTACAGGGTATTTTTTTTTAGACAACCTTTTCCCTCGCCGTTGCGGTCCGGTCACGCAAGGACACCAAGTTAGTTATCGGGCTCCCACGGAAGTCTCATTCGCGGAAAATTCAATCTCAAATTAAATCGGTCTGTGAAAACGCCGTGACGGGAATATTGAGCAGTTGTTGGCTCCTTTTCATAGGTTCCTGACGCATGTCATGAGAACCCAAGGCTCTCAGTCTTCTTACTATTTCCTTTGTTTTTATCTTTAATCACATTTCTGAGTTACACATGAGTTCAAACTTCACGTAATGTCACCAAGTGAAGGTGGTTTTCCCCCGGGGGGGGACTCCTATATGAAACAGACGGGGATGCTCGTCGGAAATTTTGAATTTAACCCCTAAAGGAGACCAATCTAGGCGTGGCTTAAGCAAATTTTGACCCCTAAAAGAGAACGTTTAAAAACACAAAAATACGACACGCAATGAGTTTTAATGATAAAAAGGCATAATCATCGAATGCTTTTATCTAAAAAGAAAATTTAAAAGGAAATTTGACTTCTGTTTCTCTTCGCGTAATTCTGTGTTACTTCGCGGAACCCTAAACGAGACCTTGGTGGCATAAAATAAAGGCGCTTTGCCCGGAACACCCTAAGCGAGAACAAAAATCCAAAATTTACACCCCTAGCGAGACGACGAGCATCCCCGTCTGTTTCATATGGGATCCCCCCCCCCCCCCGGGGGTTTTCCGTCGAAGGCATGTACTGCTGACCGTCCTGACCGGAATGTGCCACTTATTCCTACGCCTGCCATTCTCTCCAAACTGCATTTCATTTGTCTCTTTGTTTGAACGACTGAAACAAAATTTCCAAAAACTCACGACCCGCTCGCTATATGTTTATCGAGCATAGACCTAATCGGCTAACTCAATGTTGTACCCAATTCAAATCTCCCGGGATTAAAGATTCTTTGAGTATTGTATTTGCATGATTATGAAGTAGTCATATTTAAATGATATGGAATTACCTGGAAAAAAACGTTTTATTCCCAAAAGGTTTGAATTGGGTATAACATTGAGTTAGCCGGTTAGGTCACCGTGGAACAGGTGGTTGTCGGACCAACTCTCGGCAGTGTCTCAAAAGAGCTGAAGGGAAAGTTCTGCCATTTTTCACCTGAATCAAGTCCTTGCGAGTAAGGACAAGAAACCGCACGCGTAGGCCCCATCTCACAGTATTTACATAGAGTAGACAAAGGGAGGACCTACCTGGGAAGAAAAACTGGCTTACTTTTCTGAATTTTTCAAGCTTCTGTAAGCAATCGCTTATATTGTTTTCATAATTGCGAGGATCTTAGCCTTACTTGATTTCATATCCGCAGTTCAATATGTGATTCATTCATATATCATGTCGTTCGTTCTTTCGGTTTTAATTAAAGCATGTTACCGTTTAGGGCAAAGTTGCTTCCGTTGTTCAAAGAATGTCTGTTCCCAAAAAGACCAGCAAACAATCAAGGCAGTCCAAATGCTCTATCAAAATAAATACAAATGGCGATGCCAAAAAATTTTTCAAATCTGCAAAATTAAGTGATAGCCAGGTCTCTATCTCGGTTACTCGGCTGCTGAAAAAAAAAAACCTTTTGTGAAAGGGTAATAAGGGAAATAAAGAGGGTCGTTTCCAGAAGTCTAGAGGGTCGAATTGCATTCGGCGGAAATAGACGAGATCAGGCCGAAAGAATACATATAAGGTACCTCAGACAGCGACTATATGTTCCATGTCTGATCTCGGAGCAAGATTTAATTGGATAGGTGTCAATAGTGGTGATGGAGTACCCGGAGAAAAACAGTCGGCCAATTGATGCATGCAAAGATGTCCTTCGTACAGTCTCTTCATAAGTCCACAGACGATTCCAAAGCTGGGAGGCGAAGTTGACGACCACAACGCCAGACTGACTCCCTAATGAGTACAGCTTGGTATTTTCAGATGGTCACTCATCGAGGTATTAACTCCGTTCAGACAGGACCTAATCTCCATGAACAGACCGGAAGCGGTGTTATCCTTTCGTCAACCGGCAATACGCAATATAGGTTTTAAAAGAAGATGTTACCTCAAGCTTAGCGAACTATTGATAGGATAGCATCCAAATCATAGCTTGTTTTGAGAAAAACCTGTTGATTAGGCAATTGGCCCAATTATACAAAGCTGCCATTGGGAGTGCTGGCCTTTCGTCAGAGCCAGGAGCGCAATCATACGAACGCCAACTGAGGCTAGACGGAGTATCCTTGGAAGGACATTTCGCTCATAACTGTCATAGGCTAGCACAAACAAACAATCTGGCAAATTGTTTCCTTTCAAAAGGACAGTAAATACTGTTAAACGTGCCGCCGGTAGTGAAAAGAAGCACCCCGCACGTGCCGCACAATACGCCAAGAGCCCGTGACAAAACACTAAAAGTAATATCGTCTACCCGCTCTTGCTTTGGGCCCTGTCCCAAGCGAAATACCAAACTGCGTTGTCATGGCAATGACCAGGGCAATACCAGTATTAAGGAGTAACTAGCACGACTTCCAGCGAAATTCATTTATGGTGAACTTTTCTTTTAATTACCCATTGACTCCTGACCCCTCCGCATTGACGAGTAAAATCGTCTGGCTTGTTGAGGTTTAAGATTTAAAAGGTACTAAAGAAGATAGAAAACTAGGAAATCTCTCTATTTTTGGGAGCACTTCCTTTGTTTTGCAGGACCATACGTAATATCTGGCAACAAGGAAGTAAAAGTATTGCTTTATGTTAGATAAGGTGTCCGATCTCAGGCCAATTATTATATCGGGAGTGAAAATGTTGGATTTTTAGTTTTATTTGGTTTTTGGCCAACCATTTTATAAAGCCCCGCCAAAAACAAGACGTCTCGCTATACGACCAAAATATATGAAAAAGAGACTCCTTTTCCGTTCTACAAAAGGTACAAATATCGTTTTCTCTAATGCCTATTTTATTTAGAAAATCATTTGTCGCTAAACGCCTATGAAGTAGTTTAAACTGAAAAATAATTAATTTGGTAGATTTAGTGCTGCAGAAAGGGAGTTTGTAAGCCATCTCCCAGTCAATTGTTTTGGAGCACTGAAGGCTGCAGTCGACACACCATTTCTCTTGGCTTTTCCTAGGGCTGCTCTGTTTAGCGCTGATCAGCTTTTCGTAAGCCAATCTATTGGGTTTAGGAGCTTTTATGAAGTTTTCTAAAAAAGTGCTGAAATTTCTGGTTTTTTCATTTTTGTTTTCTATGGCATTCCTTAACAATCTTATGCACGATACCACCCCGTGATAAAAAAGAAAATTTGTTTTGACGTCGGAGCATTCCTTGAATTCAGTGAAAGATAGCATTCTCGTCACCAGAGCCTCGGGTCGACCCAAGGCTCTGGGAAACTCTGCGTGGCAGAACATGCGCCGTAGGGTTCTTACAGCCAAAAATTGGCTATTTGAGCCTTACGGCGCCTGCTCACTCCTCGTGCTAACATGAATGCACCAATTAGAGACGCTTTTAATTGTTCTTCACGAAAACCAATGAGAAGACACTTTGTTTCAGGGTTCCCCAGAGCTCTTCTCTCCCTCGGTCAAGAGAAGAGCTCTGGGGTCGAGATTGTGAAAGATAGCAGGTTATCTGTGTCTTTCATTAACTGCCTGACGTTTTGTATTCCTTTGGAAGACTACGATTTTTAGTAAATAGGTTTATTTCCAATTCTCACAAGTGAATTTTGCCACAGAGGTGAAGAGAGCAAATTTTCGGTGGAAGTTATGTTATCGTCATAACTGATTTCTGACCAGATTTTTAGAATAAGCTAGAATATATGTATGAACTTTGCCAAATCATTTTTGTTGAGGTTACCCTTAAAGATAACAGCCCCGCCAAAATCGTGTAATTCAGAATCAAAGAACAATTTCCATCTACCATTATTATCGTTGTCCAAATATTTTTTGACCCATGTTGATTTGAGCGCTTTATTAAAAGATTTAATGTCGATCATCCTTAAACCTCCATTTTTATAATCACTGATCATAACATCTCGCTTAATTTTGTCCCCCCTTCCACTCCAGAGAAAGCTAAATAAATTAAATTAAAACATGTTTAATATAAACGATTTTAAAAGGAAGCCATGCATGCACGGAATAGATTAATAATTTAAATCGTAGTAATGACTTTTTTTCTTTTTTGTTCATAGCTTACTGAATACATGTATGTTAGCTAATGTATTGTATTCCGGTGTAAGTAAATGTTGTTATTTAAGGAATTAAAAAAAAAAAGAAAAAAAGAAAAAAAAGAAAATAATCGTCTGGCTTTAGACAGAGTAAAATCTCCCAGGGGTTAACGGGGGTTAATTAAAGGGGGACATGGTTTTTGAGTGGAGATAAAGGTTGTTAACCCATTGAGTAATCAAGCACCCCACACTGACGGTAAAATTTGTGGCGCAAGACTGAGAAAATCTGTTACGTCTAACTCCCAGGGGTCAGTGGGTTGAGTGTAAACTGTAACTTGGCCCTGGGTCACTAATTACGGACACTGTACAGAAATCAAATCATATCAAATCGCAGGAAGGTTTTTGGGGAGAAGGGAAAACCCGAGTACCCGGAGAAAAAACTCTCGGAGTAAATAAGAGGACGTGACGCCAAGTTCGGGAATCGAACCCGGTCCACATAGTGGTAGGAAACAAGTGATCAACCATTAACTACGTACAAGCAGCTAATAAACTCTTGACAATTTTTTATTGATATTAAACAGATATTATTTGCGAATTAGAACATGATTCGATTGTGATCATATCCAATCAGTGTATCGAGTCGCGCACCACCATTTTTACATCACTGGTGGGGGTGGAGTCAGGAAGGACTAGGGATACAGGTTGGCTTATTTCATTAAGTAACGCAAAAAAAATATAGTGGGCTGGGAAGCAAAAGTAATTAAAAACTCTTTTAGGATGACTCAATTTACCACAACTGGGAAACCAATAAGAAAGATATACTTGCAAGAAGTCTTTGGTTTTTTAATGTGCTCATTACGAAAACAAAAGATGTCTTTATTTCGGCAGCCCATAAGGCTCTGGTTGAACATTGTGATACCACAGAACAGCTGACGTCAATGATATCTTCGCTATCTTTAAACACGAAGACGCACTATTAAACGGGTTGCATCACGCTCATCTCTTGTTCGATTCACCCAAGCACGACTAAGATGGCACTCAACATACAGACGGATCCCCTAAAAGATAATTCCAGCAAGAGAAATAGGGACGAGAATTAAAAAAAAAAAAGAACAGATAACATCTCATAACAAATTACGGACACATTGCCATTGCACGAATATCACAGAGCTCTGTATGCGACCACGCTTGAGTGACCGATCATTCGCGTGTGCCTATGGCACCACGCCTTTCAAGTGTGCTTCTTCGTGTTTGAATGTACCAATGGATAGTTTCCTTAAAAAAGGAAGAAAGTCTAGACCAATCGATAATTTACCTTAAAAGAAAGAAAGTCATTACATAACTCTTTTTTAATGCGTGTTTACATTGTTTGAAAGACCGGTGCATGCACACGGTAAGAGAATCTTCGCTGACGTGATTGTTTAAATTTTGTTTCATGAACATACGAGTTTCCTCACAGAAAGGATGAAGCTATTTACAAATCCACTTCAAAAGGTAAAAACACTCGTTAAACTTTGTTAAATAGAGCGGTTTTCGATTGAGCGTCGAAGGTAATTAGCGAATTTCTTTGGTTTTGCATTACTCCACTCAGTGATTGGTTCAAAGTGCACGCGCCACTTTTTCAACCAATCAGAAAAGAAACCAAAACCAATCGTGGCTCGCGCGCGCGCACATTTTCCCGCGCTTTGTGTCGGCTACATGTAATTGCTTCGAGTTTTGATTGGTTCACTGAATTGTCTCCGTCCTTTTTGATTGGCCAAAGTAATTACTTTGGTTTTGGTTTTCCGACACTCACTTGAAAACTGCTCTATCGGGAATTATCAGAGATAGCTCATGAAGCAATGCACTTTCAATACTCAGTAAATGTACTTTATTCTCGGCTGCCTGATTAGAAAACAATAGTCTTGCGTGAAATGAGGCAAAAAACGTAAACAAAGATTCCCCTATACGCGTTTAGAACCAATGGCCTCCACCCACGGCCTTTTTTGTCACCAATGCAGTACTAAGAGAACTGTGGACCCATCCACTCAGAAAAAGGTTGTTGCACTAAAACTCAAGTATGTACGAATGTTAATAAATACTACCTATAAATAAGTTAAGATTTCAAGGATCGAGTCTCTAAATTCTTCTAAATTCTCGAGTAGTAAATAAATTAATAATAGCAAGGGTGCAAATTTGGAAAATTTAAACGAGTAACAAATATATATCTATTATTCAACTGTTTCATGCAAACGAGGTTGAAGACATTGGTATTTGAAACATTGCATTCAAATTTCAAATATCCCAAAAAGGCACCCTTAGCAATCCAATTCTAAATTACCCTAAAAAATTTAAATGAAATATTTCTCTGGGTCAGTGACTGATGCCGCAGTTTCCGGAAATTACAAGTAGTTGGGTGGCGCCAAGAACGTTCTTAGCCGCAGAGCCTTTCTGTGCTCTATTTGATTTAGAAATAAAAGTAATTTATCATGATAAATTAATTGATTACCGTACTGAACGCGTAAAAATAATAACTGATTTCTTGAAGGAGTCGTTTATATTGTACCCAGGATAGAATTAGGCTCGATTTCTAGCTGTTTTGGGAGTCAGATTAACATCCTCCTCCCAACGAACGACTGGATCACTGTATTTTGTACTTGGCAGGCAGGCGACTTTCTGATTGGTGGAAAATACAATTCGCTGGACCAGTGATCCAGCCCTGGTGTGCGTGAAGGAACGCGGGCGCAAAAAAACGGCTGGTCAATCGAGCCAAGGACAGAATACGATTAATTGGATTGTCAAAAATTCCTATCGTGTTTATTAGTTAGAAATTAGCTTGGTGATGGGGTTAGAATATTCACGCAAAATTGTGAGCCAATCAGGAGCAAAGACGTTTTCCCTCGCATTAAACCGGCTGCATGGAATGTCTTTGTGTTTACGGAAATCAGTTGAAAAGTCCCGGCTCTACTACGACCGAGTGACTCACTTCAAAACACGACATGAAAATTAGGCCCCCGTCCACACGTATAAGGATATTTTTAATCCGCTAATTTTTTCTTTGCGGATTAAAAAAATTCCACGTCCACGCGTAACGTATTCAAATCGAATTTGCACGTCCACACGTATCCGGATTCGTTTTAGTATTTAAGACTCCTTTGTGACTATTGTCAACAGAGCATGCGCCAACAGGCGTGCGAGTTGGCGATCATTCTCGTCACCAGAGCCACTGTTCTTATGTCTGCGCATGACTCGAGGCTCTGGGAAACTCTATGCAGGAGAACATGCGCCGTAGGGTTCTTGAAGCCTAAAACTGGCTGTTTGAACCATACGGCGCCTGTTCACTCCTCGTGCTAACATGAATGCACCAATCAGAGATCACCAGAGACGCTTTTCACTGTTCTTCACGAAAACCAATAAGAAGACACTTTGCTTCAGGGTTCCCCACGTTCTCGTCCCCGGAGGCCGCGATTCTTGTGGTCAGCACCAAAAATAACGACCCCTGGCTGGTTCCGAACCAGGACGTCCGCGAATCACGGACTTCAGGCTCGTCTGCGCAATCTCAGAAATTTGAAACAATTAGTAGCTGTCAACAGTTACCAAAATAGACCCCCACAGGGACTGCGCGTATTTCGGAACCGGCCAGAGGTCGTTATTCTTGGTGCTGATCGAAAAAATCGCGGTCTCCGGGGACGGGAATAGCTTCCCAAGAGCCCTTCTCTCCCTTTGGGGTCGAGATTGGTTGGCGACAAGAGAAGCGATAGCATTTTCCTTCAGCGGCCATGATAAATATTTACGCGGTAAAGACTGGATCTGAGATTGTAACGGAATAGGATTCGAAAATATCCGGATTCGACCCTCCACAAGATTCCAAATTCTTTGCGTACTAAAAAATTTCCACTATGGTGAGCGGACTCAAAAAATTGCGCATACCTGTCGACGGGGCCTTAATTTCCTAACTAAGGAGCAATAGGTATTTTCTTTGAATACGCATTGGTTCATTTACTTTTATGTCAAAAACGCGCCGAATCACAAACAAAAAGAAAAAAAAAACCAAAACAAAACAAAAAAACAACAACAATAAACTTAGGCTCTAAATACCTACTAACTTTAAAAACCCTTGTGTTTCCATTTTTCTCGTGTCAAAAATGCTTTATATACCTAAACCGTAAACATTCAATAGGCCATCTCTGAGTTCATGTCTGCCTTCTCTTCAAAGCGAATCTAAGTGCGAAGTTTTTCTTATGAAAATTAATTTTCATTCATATGTAAAGTAGAACTAATTACCATCACAAAAACTTCGCACTTAGACTCGCCTTGAAGAGGAGGCAGACATGACCTCGGAAATGGCCTCTTCACAAGGTCAGCTATTACAGTGTCCATTATTTGCGTCTTGTTTGATATATTTACAGACATTACTACAGAGGATCATAAAATAATTTATATTCAAGATGACGGCAACATTGCGTAACACTCATGCTTTAAGGGCAGTGTTGTAAAATTGACGAGACCTCTTGCGTCACTTCATTTACACAATATCACACGCGCAGAACGGCGAAATCCATCATGTAAACCATTTTAAATGTATGGATCCTCCGCATAAACTCGATCACTGAATCAAACCTGTCTCCTTATATGGTCCAAGGAACGGAAGAAAACAATGGAACCCTTTCGCGGCTTAACTAGGAAGTCGTTGGATTCGTTACATTTACGTATGAAACGGATTAATAAAAATTGCGAAACCAACTGGAAGTTTAGACACGCTAGGCTCAATTTTCTTAAGGCTTTGATTGTTTGATTTGTCGCCGCCTTGTTAAAAAAAAACACGCGGAAAAACTATCGGTACAAATCTGTGATAAAAACTATCATTGAAAAAAATATTTCCATCTTGAAACAAGAACATTTGACTTCAAAAACTACAATATCTACCGTCCAAAAAGCTTACAAATCCAAATAAAACAAAATGACCTTAAAGCAATTTTGTAAAAAAAAAAACATACGAAGAACAAAAACAGTTTTGAAACATTCAGG
>NC_090871.1:70425620-70435620 GCF_036669935.1 Montipora foliosa | reverse complement strand
AAGATTTTCAGAGCAAGAATTGAACGACATTGAAAGTGCTATAATGAACTGAGGGTAGCTATGTTAAGAGTCAAGCTGCAGGGATGGCGCAGTGGTGAGAGCACTCGCCTCCCACCAATGTGGCCCGGTTTCGATTTCCAGACTGGTCGTCATATGTGGATTGAGTTTGTTGGTTCTCTACTCTGTACTGAGATTTTCTCTGGGTACTCCAGTTTCCGCTCTCCCCAACATGTACAGCAAACCATGTTGAGTATCACTAAGTGCCGCTTACCAAAATCACTGCGCATTTCACTCTTTGCAATTCTGTTCACATCTCCCAATCAATTAAGACGGTTTCAAGTTGGTGACCGCGAGGTTTGCGCGCTGCAGCCCAGTACAGAAAAGGGTGGAATTTGGAAATAAGGGATAAGGTCGTGTCTAATAGCATCATGCGGGATGGCGGGTAAATGGCGGGAGTAACTATGAGATGTTTGTTCCCGCGCCTACCCGCGAAAAGTAACAGGCGTCGCCCTCGGGTGACTGCCAGGCGTCACTGAACCCGCCGCCGAAAGACGATTTTGTGTTGGTGGAAAATGGCTTTGTAAGGCGGTGGAAGTTTTTCTGCGATCCTCGACTGCGTGACCACTGTTGGGGGAAAGCGAGTGAGCATGACTGCATTTATAGGTTCGACAGTTGCGTGGACGCGCTTTTCGCCACAACCGCCATTTTACCGGGCTTGCAAATAACTTGCGATGAGCCACACGGGTGCAGAGTCTCGGTCGGAATGGTTGAGCACAAGCCGAAATTAGTGCAAATCCCAGCGCAATCCTCATCGGTAAGCTCCTGTGGTAAGCTGTGCATCAACTGCTGCCCTTCCCCGGGCCCTTCAGTATAGTTGCTATGGGTTGTAAGCAGGAAGTGCACTCTCCGGGAGTTACGGTACCGCCAGTGGGTAGTGAAGCGGCCAGCCACGACACACAGATACAGCTGCAGGCCACCCGTGTGTGGTTTGGCATGGAGGGAACGGGCAGCCAAAACGCCCGGGAATTACTTGGGTGTGCGTGCAGTTGCGTTGTTGAACTTTGTCTTGAGGTAAAAGAGAGCAATCTGACTGGTTCTTTCTCGGTCGTGATTTTGCCATATGCACCGTTTCCATGGAAATGTACAATTTTTCGTTTGCGAAAGTCGGCAAATTAAAAAAATCACTTTGATTCAAAACTTGCGACTTAACTTTCGAAAAGAAAACGTTAAATACTCTAGTTGAACTAACTAACTATACAAAGCTGAAACCAAGGATGACAAGATTTTTCCCCTTCTGCTAGCAAATTTAACCAAAACAGAAACAGAAACAGGCAACAGCGAAACTGACCTCTCCATCACAGTCCTCCATTATGGCCTCTGCAAGATCTGTCATATCATCATCATCTGAAAAAGAAACGAAGGGGTTTATTACACAATCCTCCACCAACTTTGAAGTTGATTTCTACTAATTGACCCTTCTCCAAAATGGCGACTGACAAAATGACTTAAAATTAAAAACTGATACCAGAAATAGAAAGAGCACCATTACTTTAGTAACCCTGCAAAGTTTCAGCATATCAGGTGTAATATCAGCTGAGAAAATATAAGTTGAAAAATAGAAAACTTACAGACGTTTGTACTTACATCAACCTCATTTCACCTAATATGCTGAAACTTTGAGGGGTTACTAAAGTAAAGGTGCTCGTTTTATTTCTTATCAGTTTTTCATTCAGTTCAAGTTTAACTCATTCAAAAACGTTGCCACCATTTTGGAGAAGGATCTATTTTTGAGTCCAACAGAACACTATTGAGAAGTAAAGAAAAAGATCATTTCCGGTGGTAAAATGAGTTCCACACCTGCAAAACCGTAACACAAGAGAGATAAAGCGCTAAAAACACCCAATACCTCCAAAATAAATTACTGCATTATGAAACATCCATTGGGATTCTTCTCTGAATTCTCTGGGAGTCTTGAAAACTCTCTTATCTATCAACTAGAAAAGAAACAAACAATAAATTATTGAGTTAAGAAACCAACTGGATGACACACAACCAGCAGTCATTTCCAGAGTCTGACAAGCGCACAGTGGAATACAGTTGAATGTGAGACAGTTATCTTGCACAGAAGAAACAACCGGAAAGCGGCCCTGCTTGTCACGCTTCCTGCAGTCTCCACAAGATTTGGTCACAAGCATATCTAGGGTGCATTCTTCTAGCCCCACATGAAGAGACAGCTGAAAACTTTAGTCAAACAGACATGCTTACATACCAACAAATCAGTATCACTGACACACCACTGACACATAATCAACATATACCCAATGCATGATGTGCAGTCGTTGGTCACCTTGCCAGTCGACAGTCTATCAACAGTCGGCCACCGGTCAGTTTACTGCTGGGCAACTGTCAGTTAACTGTGGGTGGACTGTTGGCCGATGCATTTATTGGATCAGATTTATTACCATACCCTGCTTTCTATTGTAGTAAACTCACTTAGCAGTCTTGCTAATGACTAAAACTTCAACTCGATTACAAAGACTTCCTTTATTTCAATGCCATTTTTTCACACCATGTCCCAAACACTATCCCCAACCTATTCTATTTAAATTGCCTATTTACATGTAAGTATTACCAGTATTTTGATTTCAATTGTGTCACACCATTTCTGCTCACTATGGAGGCTACAGCATGGCCAAAGAAAAGATCAAGTTGAGGGGCAGAAAGGGATTTTAACCCAGAGCATGAAAACCCAATCGTCCAATAATAGTAACATCGCACAGTGCCCCATGGAAGAGAATTTACCTTTTCTAACTTGGTAAGATCCATTGGTTTGAAAATAAAGTCTTCATAATCAGTATGTTCATCTAGTGAAACTGGCACCAGGAATTCCTTGGCCTATTAAAGAGATGATCTTGATGATTGCCCATTCTTTGTATAACCCAGCAGAGATCATTCGCAACACTTAAAGTGCCCCTGTGACCAAAAATCAATTCATATTTTTCTTTGGATTTCAAAACTATGTTAACAAAACACTAAGTGACCCACATTTTAAGCCTTGATTTCAAGAAGACACCTGTTTATTTTAACTGGAATTTTCCTATTTAATGGTCCGCCATTACGAACATTATGTTCTTGAGAGAGCTGGATCAAGGAGAAAATGACGTCAAAGGCTCACTAGTTTAAGAATGCAATACGTGTATACGCCGCGGAATTAATATGCAGCACGGGAGTTTTGGGCTTTCAAACTTTTAAACTCACGCTTTGCATATATAATAAGCTGTGTTAACACCCTGAAATTTTAAGCTAGTGAGCCTCTGACGTCACTTTTCCCTGGATCCAACTGTCTGAGGTCCAATCGGTCAGTTTTGAACGTGAGTAATGGCGGACCGTGAAATCCAAAACTTACACTCAAAGTAAACAGCCTTTGGATAAAAATCAAAGCTCAAAATTTTGCCAGTCAGGTGTTAAGCAAACACACTTTCAAAATCTAAAGGAAAAAAGGAAGTGGTTTTTTTTTATCACAGGGGCACTTTAAAACATATTATCAAAATAACACAGCAAAGAATAAACCAAAATCCATGCATTAATCAATTCACCATGAAGAATTTAAAATATTTTAGCCTGGCTAACACCTGACAATCATTATTATTATTTTTACTGATTAATGGGGCAATCCTTTGGGACAAAGTCCCGAGCACTGTAACAATAATTTAAAAGCCATACTGTCACTACTAGTACCCTTTCTAAGAGACTTTTTCCCTTATTTCTTTGCTCAAAATTGATCCAAAATTCACATATGAACTTACTCTCATTTCCAAAAAACCATATTTCCGCAAGGAAAATCAAGTTAACAAACCCCAACAGGCAGTACATAAATTAGTTTGCTGTTTTTAGAAGTGCAACCAAGGAGTTGAACTAGGCATTACCAAAACCAAGTCCAGCTATAGATTGATTCCTGAACCAATCATCTTGCATTAGACAGAATAAAATCTACCAAGCCTCACTCCTAGGAGTCAAAAGACTTAGACCCATAGATTTTAATTTCTGCAGTTCGACCACATCCAGGTGATCTGGTGATGTAATTTGGGGGACTGTGAAGAAAATTTTAACGCTGTATCCCACAACCGTGTGCGGCCTTGGGTTTTGTTTCTAACAGATCATTCCGTGTCTCCCACATTTCCTGTTACTGAAAGAAAGTTCAAGTGGAAACCGACACCATCTAACCTCGCCTCTACCATGTTGTATTCGGAAATAACATTCAAGGTTGCGCGCGGTTGTGGGATACATTTTTATTCCCCAGTCCTCCAAATTACGTCACCAGATCACCTGGATTGCATGCAGTCTCAAACAGAATACCTTTTCTTTCATTCGTTCCAAGGTGAACTTCAACAGCCTTGAAAGCTGTTCTGCTGTTTTGCTTGACAGGAGAGCTGATAGCTTCTGAGGCTGCAAATTTTTTTAAAATCAAAATCAGTGCATTGATTTCCTTGGACATTGCTGACTAAGGTTGAGGGTGGCTGTTATGTACTGTACCAATGAGCTCTGCATGTAAAATGTTTTGTCGATATTCTTATGATCGTTGTAGTAAAATGAGCAACTTAAGACTAACATTTGCTAAGAAATTGTTTCCTGAATTTGACATTTGATGAGTAATTTTATTGTTTGCACTTCACTGTTGCCAATATCAATCTTGCCACTTTTGACAAAACAATTTCTTAGCAAATGTTAATCTTAAGTTGTGTATTAATACATTAGAAGGAGGAAAGGATGGAAGAATAGATGGTTAATTGAAGAGGTTGAATTTAAGCAATTATCTACAAGATATAGTACAGGTACATGTAACCATAAAAGTATACTCTATAAATACATGTATATTATATTATATTCCATATTCCACTAAAATTAAAAAATATATATGTATAAATATTATTAAAATAAAACAAATAAAATATATATATATTCGGACTTAAGAAAGATGTCAGGCCTAAAAAACATTGTTCAGGTTAACCCATTGACAGCCCAAACGCCCTAAGACACTCCCAGTTGACAAGTAAAAATTCGTTAAGTCTCACTGTAACATCTCACTCGCTGGAGTCAATGGGTTAACAATCTAAAAAAAAGAGCATTAATTAAAGGTGATACAGCTATTATGACATTTTTTTTTTGAAAATGGGCCTAAACATCCGAGTGACTTTCTTAGGTTCATTGATATGTGTATTAGAAGGAGGAAGAAGGTTATGAATAGTACTTGTTTTGTTGGTCATGCTGTTAACGTTGTTGTTCTCTCTTTTCTATTCAATTGATTGAATCAAATGGTACCACCAGTTTGTTACCTGACAAGATGGGCACTTCCATTTTCCGTTGGATACTGTACCAGAATGAGCACATTTCTTATGAAACACACGTGGGCAGTAATCACAAGCTATAACTTCCCCAGCTCTGTGGCATCCCCAGCAGTACCAGTCATGGGTGTTTGATGTTAGCTTCTTCTTTTGCTCTTGTATTTCTTCCTATCAGAAATGAAAACATAAAGAGAAACTTGATACAAAGTATTAGCAATCCACAATCAAATTACACTGTACCTTTCTTTCTTACATCAACTGCTTTTAAGAAGCATTATTTTAAGAGAAAAATATTAGTAACATATTACTTTAATAACAATGTAGTTCACTGCAATTTATTATATGGCTAGTGTCTCTGGAAGATATAACGCGCACTGTGATTGGATAAGAACAGCTAAGTGCTGAGGGCACTATTCTCCCAATTATGGATTATGTAAATTAGCTTTGTCTTCTTTAGAACCATTCTGTTAGCCACATAATAAGCAACTTAATAAACTTGACCGTTGGGTCATAACAGCAAAATCTTAAACCTCTGCCTAGCTGCCTACCTCACTATTGCTCTGTCAATACGGCAAGGCCTCAGTACGGGTAACTGAGATTTTGCAGTAACGACCTCACTCTCGGTTATTAAGCAGTTAGTATAGTATTATGCTGTGGATCCAAGAAAAAAAGAATCATTTCAAAAAGGTTGCCAAGATTTAATTGATTATTATTAATGGTCCAAAACTATTAAGATAAGTTAAACCCTAGCATACAAAATTTAAACATAAAGCATCTTTATTGTTATTATTTTTTCCACTCTTCATATGCCAAAAACAATATTAATTAATACAATAGTCAACCTAACTGAACTGTTGGATAACAATCCACATGAATTCAAATAAACTAGATGCTCCATGAACATAAACTGGGTTGCCTGTGGTATGTGTTACACAAAAACAGAAGGCACTGAGTTGGGTGTTATTAGGGTTCCAGTGGGTCACCCAGATGTCGTGCCTTCAGCAGTGGCCCTTTGGCTCACACATTCGTTGACATGTTGAATTATTTTGTATTGTCGATCCTTTCCGATTTAGCCCTTATTGCCACAGATGAAAGCAAATCTCTGGTTAGGTCCGTCTGCAAACCAGTGCTGAAATCCTTGTCCTGGGACCCCAGGATACCAGGATGTGAGTACACGCCGTGAGTGGTTGGTTAAGAAAAACAATTTATTGACACAAGACCCTACTCTTATTTGGAACACTGATGATCAAACCTTTCAATGAAGAACCATTTCTTCAATAATGAAGCAAAATTGGACAACAAGCTTTCTTCAAATAATTCTTGACTAATTGTTTTTTGTACCTGAAGACTGTGCAGAGTTGAGTACAAATAAACAAAATATAACTAGCGAGAACATTGTAAACACACACCTGACACATCCACTTAAGGTGTTCAATTCCTTCTCTGATATCCAACCCGAAAAAGTTACCAGAGAATTCACTGTTTGGTTTCATTGTTGTACATAACACCACGTACAGTTAGTAAAATATTAATGAAAATTCGACGAAGTGGTAAATCAGCTAAATTTCTTGCCATGGTGTGTTGCAATGTTTATAATTTTTAAACTTCTTATGCAAATGTTTGGCAGAGAATATTAAATTACAAAAAAATATTCCACTGAAAGATTGTTAAAAATGGGCATTCATTTGAATGAAAAATCTCACAAAAACCTTTTCCAGCATAAAATTTATTGAAACAAACAAAATATTTGCTATTAGAGGCAAAAATTCCTTCCTATTTAATTTCAGTTTCTGAAGAACCTTTTCCTTGAATAAAGAAGCAGAAAATAGACAACATGTCTTTCTTTCAACATTGCTGTTATGTGATACAGAGTGTAGTGTAAATCTTTCTAAAGAGAGTCTGTCTTCAAAGTGTTAAACTGGTTAGAGCCACCTTAACCCATTGACCCCTGAGAGTGAGACTTAATAGATTTTACTCTGTCTAACGCCAGACTATTTTACTCATCAACGAGGGGCGTCCTAGGGCATTTGAGGTCTGAATGGGTTGAACAACTCAAATCAAAACTTCGTGGCAAAAAACTGTCTGTCAACCATACAGAATTTAAGTCACAAACAACAGAGATGAACTTTGAAAAACTGTTTAGCCTAAACATTTTCAAAAACCCAAGTTGCAATCCCTTTTAATCTTCTTCCATTTTGCCCATCCCTGGCTTCTTTTGCATTTGTTGGTTTATTTAAAACCAGCTCCTTCAATGTTTCAAGCAGTTATTTTTGTGTTTCACTCGATTTGGTCCCCAGTTCCCAGTCACTGAATTTGACTAAATTTGGTAAATTCTGTGACACAGCTCCTTTATTAAAACCCATTCACCCCTAAACTGGCCTAAACCGGTCATACTTGGTATTTTACTCTGTCTAGCACCAGACCATTTTACTCATCAATGGGGAACCCCTAGGGGTCAATGGATTAAGGAAAGCAATCTCATTAAAAGACAACAATGGAAAATTGCTTTTTTACATTTTTTACATTTCACAAGAAGCTAGCTGATTATTTACATGTAGTGTGCACCCTAATGTTACTAGTGCCCAAAAAAACATACCCACCTTAAACTTCTTGAGGATAGAATTGACACATTTCTAATACATCTAACACCATCACCCTCAATAAGACAAGGGCCAACAATAATACACTTGACCGCAGTTGTTCAAAGGCTGGATACTGTAAAAGTCCATGTATAAGCCACACCTTTTTTTCTCAAAATTCAAATAAAAAAATCAGGGGCATGGCTTACCTACGGAATCATCTGAGTTGGAGTTTTCTCAGTCCTAGTAATTAATATTTATAAACACTAATCCTAACCCTAACCAAGCACTCATGTATCGCCTTCTAAATATCACCTTCACGGAGTGTTTCGAAGTCATAACTGATCTTGAAAATAAATTGCATCAAGAGAGCATCTTAAGTTTTTTTATAGTGAACTCACAAGATAAAGGCATAACAAGTGGCATTTTCGTATCTAAAGACTTAATTGATATGAAAGCTCGACTAACAACCACCATGTCCATGTTTTGAAACCATACTTATTTGTCCTTGTTGTTCACTAATAAAACTTCATTGGGACTTAAACGTTTGTTGTCTCTATTTCTTTTTTCCCAAAATTTGAGCTTCCAAATTGGGGGTGCGGCTTATACATGGACTATTACAGTAACTTTATCCGCTGGATATAAGTCCCTATCTAGAGTGTAAAATACACTTCACATTAAACATTGTCAAAGAGTTTCAAACACATCTTTACTTGGATGTGCTTAGAGCAAATGCATCATTCACAGTTACATGAGCATATACTTAGGGTGGGTTCAATTGTCACTCTATTCCGGAATAAGAATGTGTGGAGTGATGATTTAAAACAGTACGTCTGCACGTCTGGCGTTTTGAAGCAACAAGGAGAATAAAGATATGTTTAACAGTATTTTAGTAGGTGTTTGACAATGTGAATCTCCAGAAAAACAAAGGATTTCTAACTTCTTGTATTCCTTCTCTGGAAAGTGGTCAATAGAATGCACCCTTAATCTTTGCACAGATCGAAACTGCTGGATAGTGACTTCAACTGGATAACGTTATATTGTCTTTGAACAACTGGAGCCAGATGCCAACATCAAGTGAAAACTCAAACCTCGCCGGACGCTATTTTGTCTTTTTCTACCACCAATATTTTTTAATTTCCTTGAGGGATTATTCTACACGTGTGTACTTGCAGATTCAAAACAGATTTTAGCAAATGTTATCATTATTGTCCATTCACCACCGTAAAAAAAAAAAAAAATTTAACAAAGAAATATTATATATATCTACCGGCTAAAAACAATATGACAAGGGATGCATGATGACTACATTTATTTATAAGATCGAAGCAGACGCCGATTAAGCGTTCAAAATTATATCCTCGTTACAACAAATTAAGCAGTCAAAGAAAGATAATTACACCAAAGCCGTAGCTAACAGATAATTCTATAAGTTATAAAATCCACTCAATGTGGTTGTCTGGAAATAAAATTGTTCGAAATAAGCTCACGAATACGTTTACTTTGCTTCGATTATTTCTAGCTTACCCAAAGATGTTTATGCAAAATTATGTAAATTACGTTGATAATGAGCGTAACTTCTGGAAATTAACCGAGTGAGTCCCTAACGTTAAATGAAGGTCTGCTGTACCTGGTTATGTTAGATCCATAGCCGAGAAAAGTCGGTGACTTCATCTCAACAACCGAGAACGACTCCCCGTTTCGAAATAAACGATTTCCAAAAGTTTACTCGCGCACAAAGGCAAGAAATCGTCTCTTCAACGACAAAGGAGGACGAGCATTTAAGTGGCCCTCAATATCGATAAATATTCATAGAGCAGTTCCATAAACGTGGAACACACAAGACTTCATCTGGGTACACATGAAAGCTAAACCCGACGCGGAAAAGCTCAAACAGCTTGCCACATTTTAAATCAGTCGCCATAACCGAAAGCCACAATAACATTAAACACGTTATTTCCCCTCAATGTCTCAATGTGTATTTTCAACAAACCGGACAAACTTCAATGAAAGAAGTTTTGTATTTTTTCGTGTTATGAATATTCCGGCTTTTCTTGAATGGCAATTTGAATGAAAAGG
>NC_090871.1:70403120-70418120 GCF_036669935.1 Montipora foliosa | reverse complement strand
ACAGATGTGTGACTACTCGTGATCCACAAATGCAATTCTTCGAGCAAACGGGTTTTTAAACAAAAAATATTTCGATGCGATTGCTTAGCTATTCAGTGACGAAGTTGTGCTTAACTATGTGTCAAAATTCGTAAAAGAGCTACGTATAATAATCTTGCATCGCTCTCGTAAACACTATTGAAAGGAAATGTGCAACTTATATTAATTTTAGTGTTTGCATGTATTTCTCAAAATTATAGTCGATAGTACAATTGAAGTTCATCGGTTCTAAAAAAGCTCATGTGAACAAGATAACACATTCTATACCGATTTGAAGTTGCTCCTTAAAACAATGCAGAAAGGCTGAAACAATGAACAGCTACTGTTAAATAGCGAACAGGACCGAGTGATCATGAAGAAAACAAATTATGGGCGATGGACGCTAAAGCCCTCAAGATTATACAAAACGATTAGCTTTTCGTTAATTTCAAGAACAGTTGGCCTTGAATCAGCTGCGTTCACTAAGAGAGCCCTTTAGGAGTTTAACAGCCTGATATAATGAAGTAAAATGTCGACTTCTTTTGCAAGAGATGCGTGAAAGTTACCTGTGTGAGACGAAGACGTTGTCGGCCAAGTGTTCTGTGGTAAGGAAGGAAACAAGTGCTAACAATATAATCTATAAATACCTTGCGATAATCTTGGGGCAACATCACGAAAATGAGACTCCGAAGTAACTGAAGGAGGTGGTGTGGAAGGCTTGAGTGGGATACATCTTCTTCTCTTCGGCGAAGGTTGGTGCTGAGGTGTTAAAGGATCAAACTCGTAAGACCTCTTGAGGGTCGCGCAAGCCATTGCGTTTATCTTTGATACTAGACGAAAAACTTAAAAAAATAAAGGCCTTTTACAGAAGACGAATACCCTGGCTACTCAACTGACTCTCAACGATCCTTCTAAATACACGATTAGCTAAGGATGACTCCGATTTTCTCGCAGGAACCTTTTCTTCGACTATTCCAAAGATGGCGGCGATAGCAACTAACATGAATATGAGGTGTTTTGAATCAGTCCACAATTTGACCAATCAGAGCGAAGCAAGTTAAAGGGCGAAATTAAGCCTCGTTTCTATTGTGCAAAACGAACGTTTTCATGGGGACGAGAGATCGCCATTTATTGTCTCGTCATAATTGGATTTCCCAGGATTCTTCAGCCATGATTCCATAAACCTTCCGGTTCAAGAACGGACCAACGATGCAAATATTATGCAGCTGAGGTTTTCGATTGGCTTCGTTCGAAACGGTCATACTCGCAACCCAAAAGTACGTTCCCAAGTACGATGACTTCATAGCTCCACGCGCCGAAGGCGCGCGTGCGCAAAATATGATAACCCATCTGTGCGGGGCAACCATAAAACCAGGAATCCGGAATCACAGGTCATTGTTTTGCCAATACAGAGAGTAAAAACTATCCTAAACATTCATAAAAGCTAACCGTAGGCCTTATTAGGCCTAAACAAACGTTTTTAGGCCGAAGGTTAGCTTTTATGAATGTTTAGGATAGTTTTTACTCTCTGTATTGGTAAAATAATGACCTGTGATTCCGGATTCCTGGTTTTAGGGTTGCCCATCTGTGCGACAAAATTTGGTCTGAATATATCCACCCATCCATGAGCGCTTACCATTTGAATGAAATTTTTGGTGAGAATGTTTCGATAAATGGTACTGCACGTTCTGTACTTAGACAAATAAACTGGGAATGTGCCGTATCATTTGCCAGAAATACGGGTTGTTCCGGTTGAAAAACAAATGAAACGGTCTATTTTCTCTGGCACTTGTAATTGTGGACAAATGGTACAGAAATTTCTGGGCATTCCGGTCAAAGCGAGAAAAAGGGAATACCTCGAAAGGTATTACCTTTTTTCCGAAAACATTCCACCGGGATGAACCGTTCCATTTGAATTCTCTCCGGAATTACCGGAAATTCCATTCAAATGGTAAGCGCTCCATGTATGCCAATAGGACCACGTGACCATATCGGGGGCTCAAGTAATCAATACTGGAGCGCTTACCATTTGAATGGTATTTTCGGTAATTTTAGAGAGAATTCAAAATGGAACGGTTCATCTCGGTGGAATGTTTTCGGAAAAAAGGTAATACCTTTCGAGGTATTCCTTTCTTCTCGCTTTGACCGGAATGCCCGGAAATTTCTGTACATTTGTCCCACAATTACAAGTGCCAGAGAAAATAGACCGTTTCATTTGTTTTTCAACCGGAGCAACCCATTTTTCTGGCAAATGATACAGCACATTCCCATTTTCTTTCTCTAAGTACAGAACGTGTAGTAACATTTGTCAAAACATTCTCACCGAAAATTTCATTCAAATGGTAAGCACTCCTTGTAAAAACTTGTGCCAACCAACCTCGTTCCCAGGATCTCTTTGTCGATAAAGGAGACCCTGAGGAGCGAGGTTGGTGCCCAACATGCATATGTTAATAAGCTTTTAGCTTCTATTGGGTATCCTCGCTACACTTTCAAAAAATATGTATATATATATATATGTGTATATGTATGCATATATATGTATGTGTGTGTGTATGTGTATATATGTATGTGTATATGTATATATATAGTTTACTGGTTGATTTGATCATTGCAAAGTTTCGTGTGGGCAAATATAATAAATTAAAATTAAAAATATGATGGCCATCCTCGAGCTACTAGTTTACAGTGTACATCTTTGATCTTGGACATCCATGTGTATGATCAATTGCCACCTGTCAAACCCTAGAAAATAAGTCCCACTCCCCTATCCCCTCATAGACTGTGAGGTCTTTTAAAGTCTGTGATTAGTCCGAGCTTTGGCGAAAGATAAAATGCCGCAGCAACTAGAAGCACGTGTTAACTTTTCAAAAGAACAAAATTATCCCTGAAAATTCATAGTGGGGTGCTACTCCCTTGAAATTAAAACGACTCAATGCGGGAGGCCCGGTGGCCTCATGGTTAGTGCGCTCGACTCCGGAGCGAGTGTGGTCCGGGTTCGGAGCGTGGCCGGGGACATCGTGTGTTGTGTTCTTGAGGAGACACTTTACTCTCACGGTGCCTCTCTCCACATGCATCCAGGTGTAAAAATGAGTACGGCAAATTTAATGCTGGAGGCAACCCTGCGATGGACTAGCATTCCATCCAGGGGGGAGTAGAAATACTCCTAGTCTCTTCATGCTACAATAACCGGAGACTGACTAGGCTCGTAGCAGATTTACCCTTAGAACCAATGCAGTTTACCTCGATAAAAGGATTTCCTGGTCTGCAGCGTCAAAAAGATGTCGGGTTTTATATCCTACCTCAGCTAATGGCCAGTGTACTTTACCTACTTCTGCAGCCTTGAGAGACCAAACATCGAGCTTTAAAAACGCATGTCCAAAGCACCCCTGGCGTGACTAAAAAACCATGCAGTCAGGAGCCTCTACAGATCATGATTTTTAAAGCGAGAGGGATCACGAAATTAAAAAAATTGTTTTTCAATTTTCAGGCAGATGTTCTTATTTGTGAGCACAAGTTTTCCAAAGCTCCACGCAAACTAGCAAAGATCTTTGTCGCTAACACTTTTCAAGTTTATTGCCAAGAATTCTTGACCAATTTTCTCTTAAAGGTCAGCATAGACCAAAGACAAAAGAAAAAGCAAGAGCAAATGACCTTACAAAACTTAAGGAAGATATCTTGCGAAATGTGCTTAGGTCACAAAGCAACAGTTCTTGCTCTATGAGGTCATAAGCGGTTGCCTGGTGCCTTCCTGCCTTGGAGAAACATTATTAAATGACTGATAGCGGAAAAAGGGTAAAAAACCGCTTCATACAATGCAACATAACAAGCTCTTCCTTCATGTGACTAAACACTCGGTTATGACGTTTGTTCAATATTTTTGCCAGGGCAAATGCCCAAAGAATCAAAATTTCCTGTCGGTGTACGTTGGATCAGTGGCTTGATCTGATCGGCGTTATATCAAGTTGAGAAACTAAATATTTTAAGCAAGAGCCGATACAACGTAGATTTGATTTTAGTGATGTACTATATTTCGGCTGGCCAAAACCAGCCTTTCTTCAGGTACAATGAGAGTTTACATTGAATTGCTTCTATGTACATATATATATATAGTAAATGGGTGTTGACGTAATACTGGAAAAAATGTGATAAAACATGGCAGTTACAAAGTTACAAAGTTACACCATGAATAACTTCACTTTTAATGATAGCCACTATCTTCAAATCCACGGCACAGCTATGGGCACCAAAATGGCCCCCTCTTTTGCTAACCTCTTCCTCGGGCTTTTCGAAAAAAATGCTCTAAGGAACGCCCCATTCCAACCTCATACTTGGTTGAGATACATTGATGATATTTTTATGATCTGGACTGAAGGTCGGAGAACCTTAAAATTTTCATCGATTATCTCAACAACATTCACCCTACCATTAAATTCACTAGCTCACACTCTCCACACAGTGTTCCTTTCCTTGACGTTAACGTCTCACCCAACTAGTGACGGAAACATAAATACAGACCTATACACGAAACCCACGGACAAACACCAACACTTACTTTATTCCTCTGTCATCCTCTACATACAAAAAAAGCAATCCCTTTCAGCCTAGCACTCCGCCTACGACGAATTTGTTCTACCGACGAAACGTTCAAGATTCGCACCACGGAACTAACGACATACCTTCTGAAACGAGGTTACAAACGCAACTTTGTTACTAAACAAATACAACGGGCTGCAGACATTTCCCGCACACATACCCTACAACCTAAACAGACAGACAAACCCATACGAATACCTTTCATTACGACCTATAATCCATCACTTCCTTCCATCTTCAACATAATTAAAAAAAACACTACAATCTACTTCTTTCTTCTGACCGCTGCAAAAATGCTTTCCTCCATCTACCTGTTGTGGCTCTCAGGCGCTCCCCTAACCTTTGAGACCTGCTGGTTACAGCTAAACTGTCCCCCAATGTAACTCATTCTAATTCCACACTGCCTTCCGGTTCTTTTCGTTGTGGCAAAAACTGCGCTACCTGTCCTAACATTTTCCATGGACTAACCAACTACAAATTCTGCTCTACTGGCGAAACGCGCTCCATTAATTTCCACATAACTTGCGAAACTAAAAACCTTATCTACATGATTCAATGCAACAGATGCCATCTACAGTACATAGGAGAAACTAAACGACGTTTAAAAGACCGTTTTAATGAAGACCGCCGCACTTTAGATAACGCTAACACCAAATCCAAACCTACTACAGTCGCAGAACATTTCCTCTCCTCTCCCCACAACATCTCCAAGGACATGCAATTAATCCCTATCGAAAAAATATTTTCCAACAGAGACTCGATCCGTAAGGCCAGGGAAGCTTTTTTAATTTTAAAAGGCAGGACAATTGATCCCAACGGTCTTAATATCCGCGAAAGAAACGTATTAGATTTCAGTTATTATTTTAGTGATTTCCGTTATTTTTCCGTGACTCTTAGTATTTGAATTCAAAATCTTTGTAACTGCCATGTTTTATCACATTTTTTCCAGTATTACGTCAACACCCATTTACTATATATATATTACATAGAAGCAATTCAATGTAAACTCTCATTGTACCTGAAGAAGGTTGGTTTGGCCAGCCGAAATATAGTACATCACTAAAATCAAATCTACGTTGTATCGGCTCTTGCTTCAAATATTGTCTATTAGCATTCAATGTCAGTTTTGACTTTGATATTGGTACTTTGTCCCAATATTGAATAACCATGATGATTGATAGAAATGTCGTAAAATGAATTTGATACTGATTATTCGTTTTCCGGCCATTATAGGCCACTCACACTAAGAGGTCACGTGACCAATGCTTCCCTTAAACAGTGAGTTGTAATCTTGCGGTTGCCAAAAATTGACAAAAATTGACAGAACACATAAAAATTATCTTACACGCAAAATTTGAGAGGAAACGCATTTAAGGGAGATATTTTGTGGTACTTTGATTTTTCAACGAAGTAGCATGAGCCATGTTGGAGGGCATACTCTGGCCCTCCAACATGGCGGCCAAAACTACTTTTTGCTTATATCTTGTTAAATTTTGATACTTGAGTTCAGATGTGCCATAAATGTTACCACATCATCTTTTCAACATTTTCCTTAAAGTTCAAGTGCAAAATTTGTGTCAGAAAGCGGTAATTCATAATTTAAAAAATCAAGTCTGGTCACGTGACCAGCTATGGACTTTCTCATTTTAAGCAAATGTGCAGGTTTGAAAAGCCAATCACTATCATTTTGTTTAAAAGATGACCCACTAATAGTGTTTCGAAGGCAAAATCATGTAACTTTCATTTTCATAAAAAACGATGTCACATGACCTCTTAGTGAAAGTGGCCTATTTGGATTATCTACACACTACACTGATAAAGAGCTGAATTCTTTCGAGAATTATGGGACAAAATCTTGCATCAACCGTCCTAAAAAAATGGACAATCTCACAAAATGAGATACAATAATCACTTAACTGGATTCAACTGAAATTTTAATATTTGCCTCTATATTGTAGCTTGGTTTCAAAGTTCAGGAATAATTTTTTGTTTTGATAATTATAAAGTCACTCTTTGACAAGACTATCACCTAGGCACTTCCTTAAAAAAAAAAAAAAATCTCAAAAATCTCTTCAATTTGTTCCAAACAACTTGGAGGTAATGGTATTAGTTTTCAGTTTATCTGTATGTGTTAAAATTAGTTAGCATGTACATATAATTAATATGTATGTTACCTGATTTTGAATGATCAAATTGTGCAGCAGTAAAAGTTTGTCATGAAACTTTCAACATCTTTTAATTTCCAAAACTTTCTTGTGATACTTACAGGTTGGTGCTGTTTCTTGAAATCTTCTCTGTACCTGATCATAGTTAAACTTGACAAATGCATCATATTGTTCTACATGAAGAGATGAAAGTAGAGTGTATTTGTCATTTTTATTAACGTTCTACTATGGGCAGTGGAGTTGGATGAGGGGAAGAAACTGGGCTTAAGAGGTCTTATCATGTTTGAAATCACATAGAATTTTAGTTCCAGCAATGAGTACAAGTTGTAGCTGTACTTGTACAAAACTGTTCCAATCCAATGCTGGAATTTCTATCCACAATTCTTGGTGACATGGATCATACCCACTCCTCAGAAACAACATCTCAGCTAATATGTTGGCCATCAAGGTTGGCCAAGTTTGCAACAACTAACAGTTTATGCCAGTCACTAACCTGCAAGCTTTTCTCTCAAGACTTTGTCATATTCTTCTGTAATTTGTACTTCCCTTTCTTTGAGCATTCTCTCACAGATAAGAGTAACTTGCTTTAGAGTGAAAAGGGGTTGCTCTTTACGGGGTGGTGATGATCCAGGTGAATATGAAGAGAAAGTTGCCATTTCAGGTGAGCTAGGACAAGGTGCTCTAAGATGTCTTCGTCGCTGAAGTCTTTTCCATTCCTGACTTATACTAGCAGAAACTTGATCTAAACAAAATAAAATTGGGAAGGTAAAATAAACATCTACACTAATGCATGATACAGTACATCCCCCATGCTCCACTTCCAAAGTCCATAATGCAATGATTTGTTTTAAACATGAAAACCTATGTAGTATGATACTATAAAGAGGTCATTTCACCCTCTGCTTTCGTCTGAATTAATTCAAGCAAGACTACCCAAGATGTTGATCAACAAACAGCAACAAACAGATGGAACCCCTGAAAGATATTTCCAGTGCCTGTATGCAACCACAGTTGATTGACAAATTCATAAACATGTGCACGCGTTTTGCCTATGTGACACCACCTGATGACCTCATATTATAGCACATACCCACATCAGGTGCTTTGTTACAAAACCTTGAAATTTCAAACCAGAATTTTTTTGCATGAAAAGCACCCTATGTCAAAGATAAAAATTGACCACATCTTGCAATTCTTTACTACAGAAACTTTGAAATTACATGTATTCCTACTTTCATAGTTATTGGAGAGCACTGCATAAATTCCTTTGTATGTAATAAAATTACCACTTATTTCAATGTCGGTACTCATCATCAGAACCCATTGCTTAAAATAATATTTAACCAGGTCAAAATTCTCCATTGAACCTATAAAAGGTGGATTATCAAAGTTAAATGAAAGAAAATGGTCTTAGAGCTTGACTGTTGTGATTAAAGCAGGACTAGATTACATGCGCAGGTTCACTATATTGAAACTTAATGTTGCTTGACTTTCAAAACTTCATTTAAAGAAAATCTGGAAGGATACACTTGATCTGGTTTGAAGGACATTACTCAATGCAGTACTGATAGGATACTAGTTCAAACAAGACTATTCTTTTGATAAAATTGGATGAAAACAATAAGTTGTTCATACATTTGTCGCTCTTATCTTATATATCACTATTCAAAGAAATGGACATGACAGCTTAGATCTTTAAATCTGCAACTTTTTTTAATAATTCCAAGACCATCTGATTTTAGGCCAAATTTGCATTTCATTGTGTTAGCAAGCAATACCAACAACTCAAAAGAAACTGCCTTTTTGCCTCACCAAGCCACGCTTTCCTTTGTCATAAAAAAACATTAACGAAATGACGCTCAAAAGCATAAATATGTGCGCCCAAAGAACAGATGTGTGACTACTCGTGATCCACAAATGCAATTCTTCGAGCAAACGGGTTTTTAAACAAAAAATATTTCGATGCGATTGCTTAGCTATTCAGTGACGAAGTTGTGCTTAACTATGTGTCAAAATTCGTAAAAGAGCTACGTATAATAATCTTGCATCGCTCTCGTAAACACTATTGAAAGGAAATGTGCAACTTATATTAATTTTAGTGTTTGCATGTATTTCTCAAAATTATAGTCGATAGTACAATTGAAGTTCATCGGTTCTAAAAAAGCTCATGTGAACAAGATAACACATTCTATACCGATTTGAAGTTGCTCCTTAAAACAATGCAGAAAGGCTGAAACAATGAACAGCTACTGTTAAATAGCGAACAGGACCGAGTGATCATGAAGAAAACAAATTATGGGCGATGGACGCTAAAGCCCTCAAGATTATACAAAACGATTAGCTTTTCGTTAATTTCAAGAACAGTTGGCCTTGAATCAGCTGCGTTCACTAAGAGAGCCCTTTAGGAGTTTAACAGCCTGATATAATGAAGTAAAATGTCGACTTCTTTTGCAAGAGATGCGTGAAAGTTACCTGTGTGAGACGAAGACGTTGTCGGCCAAGTGTTCTGTGGTAAGGAAGGAAACAAGTGCTAACAATATAATCTATAAATACCTTGCGATAATCTTGGGGCAACATCACGAAAATGAGACTCCGAAGTAACTGAAGGAGGTGGTGTGGAAGGCTTGAGTGGGATACATCTTCTTCTCTTCGGCGAAGGTTGGTGCTGAGGTGTTAAAGGATCAAACTCGTAAGACCTCTTGAGGGTCGCGCAAGCCATTGCGTTTATCTTTGATACTAGACGAAAAACTTAAAAAAATAAAGGCCTTTTACAGAAGACGAATACCCTGGCTACTCAACTGACTCTCAACGATCCTTCTAAATACACGATTAGCTAAGGATGACTCCGATTTTCTCGCAGGAACCTTTTCTTCGACTATTCCAAAGATGGCGGCGATAGCAACTAACATGAATATGAGGTGTTTTGAATCAGTCCACAATTTGACCAATCAGAGCGAAGCAAGTTAAAGGGCGAAATTAAGCCTCGTTTCTATTGTGCAAAACGAACGTTTTCATGGGGACGAGAGATCGCCATTTATTGTCTCGTCATAATTGGATTTCCCAGGATTCTTCAGCCATGATTCCATAAACCTTCCGGTTCAAGAACGGACCAACGATGCAAATATTATGCAGCTGAGGTTTTCGATTGGCTTCGTTCGAAACGGTCATACTCGCAACCCAAAAGTACGTTCCCAAGTACGATTGACTTCATAGCTCCACGCGCCGAAGGCGCGCGTGCGCAAAATATGATAACCCATCTGTGCGGGGCAACCATAAAACCAGGAATCCGGAATCACAGGTCATTGTTTTGCCAATACAGAGAGTAAAAACTATCCTAAACATTCATAAAAGCTAACCGTAGGCCTTATTAGGCCTAAACAAACGTTTTTAGGCCGAAGGTTAGCTTTTATGAATGTTTAGGATAGTTTTTACTCTCTGTATTGGTAAAATAATGACCTGTGATTCCGGATTCCTGGTTTTAGGGTTGCCCATCTGTGCGACAAAATTTGGTCTGAATATATCCACCCATCCATGAGCGCTTACCATTTGAATGAAATTTTTGGTGAGAATGTTTCGATAAATGGTACTGCACGTTCTGTACTTAGACAAATAAACTGGGAATGTGCCGTATCATTTGCCAGAAATACGGGTTGTTCCGGTTGAAAAACAAATGAAACGGTCTATTTTCTCTGGCACTTGTAATTGTGGACAAATGGTACAGAAATTTCTGGGCATTCCGGTCAAAGCGAGAAAAAGGGAATACCTCGAAAGGTATTACCTTTTTTCCGAAAACATTCCACCGGGATGAACCGTTCCATTTGAATTCTCTCCGGAATTACCGGAAATTCCATTCAAATGGTAAGCGCTCCATGTATGCCAATAGGACCACGTGACCATATCGGGGGCTCAAGTAATCAATACTGGAGCGCTTACCATTTGAATGGTATTTTCGGTAATTTTAGAGAGAATTCAAATGGAACGGTTCATCTCGGTGGAATGTTTTCGGAAAAAAGGTAATACCTTTCGAGGTATTCCTTTCTTCTCGCTTTGACCGGAATGCCCGGAAATTTCTGTACATTTGTCCACAATTACAAGTGCCAGAGAAAATAGACCGTTTCATTTGTTTTTCAACCGGAGCAACCCATTTTTCTGGCAAATGATACAGCACATTCCCATTTTCTTTCTCTAAGTACAGAACGTGTAGTAACATTTGTCAAAACATTCTCACCGAAAATTTCATTCAAATGGTAAGCACTCCTTGTAAAAACTTGTGCCCAACCAACCTCGTTCCCAGGATCTCTTTGTCGATAAAGGAGACCCTGAGAGCGAGGTTGGTGCCCAACATGCATATGTTAATAAGCTTTTAGCTTCTATTGGGTATCCTCGCTACACTTTCAAAAAATATGTATATATAGATATATGTGTATATGTATGCATATATATGTATGTGTGTGTGTATGTGTATATATGTATGTGTATATGTATATATATATTGTTACTGGTTGATTTGATCATTGCAAAGTTTCGTGTGGCAAATATAAATAAATTAAAATTAAAATATGATGGCCATCCTCGAGCTACTAGTTTACAGTGTACATCTTTGATCTTGGACATCCATGTTATGATCAATTGCCACCTGTCAAAACAAGGTATCTGCTGACCAGTATCACATGACCATATCGCAGACTCAAGTTTAGAGCTCATAGAGGTCAGCTTTTTTTTGCTTTGACTGTTGACCACGAAGTAATGGCTTTTGATATGATCGCAGGCTCAAGCCAGGTTAACTTATTTTTAAGAATAAAGAACTTGCATGCTCTGCTTTTAGGCTTGGCTTAGCCTGGATTATGTGGGGGTTAGTCACATCAAGCAGTCCAACAAACTGGAAAAGCCGCTTTTCCTGGTTTTCTTCTTTTAAGCTTTTCACCTTTTTTTGAACAAGAGAAAACCCAGTCGCTCAACTGTTTCAAGTTACAATATGCTACAGTAGGGAACATGTCCCCTAAGTTATCTTGTTCTTCAAAAATTCAAGTTATTTTGAAAAAAAACAGAGAGTCCACCAGTCAAAACCACTGCCCCCTCCAACCCCCCTCCCCCCCAATGGGGGTCATGATGCAATTAACTTCTGGCTTTCAAGTGCATCATTATGAACGACCCATCCTTATGCCAGACAGTTCAAATGTCTGAGATGCTTTGCATCTCATAATTGAGACAATCACATGTATAACTTCAGACATTTAATCCATTCGACTTTTTATTGTCTGTGCCTTAATATTTCCCAGGTTTGTAAAAAAAGTCTAAGACGTCTTAGAAGTCTTAAACTCCTCTAGTACAAATACAGCCATGGTCATATGGAGGACAATAACAATTTTATCATTATTCATTCGATTGTCTACAATGGTTTGATTGGCAAAAAGAGTTGCTTGCTTTTATTGTTACTAAAGTTAGCACCACTACAAGACAAAGCTGATGAAAAATGTTCAAGCATTATAACACCATATTAAATTTTTAATGCTTTAAAGAAGAACCTGTACAACAGTATGCAAAGTAGTAGGTTTCAGGAAAGCTGGAGTTATGATATTATTATTTCATGTAGTCTACCGTTGGGGAAATAAACTTTGGATAACTCTCTTCAATGCTGTTTTCCAAGCTCTTAATGACCAGGAACCTGAGTTACTGAAAACTTCCTGTGAAGCAGGTTGTTCTATCTTGGGAGATAGCTCACCTTTCTCAATCACATCTTCATCTTTAACAATCCTACCAATTTTCGTCACAGGCGTGCCAATGTTTGTCAAGGACTGCCCTCCCAAAGATTTTGCCACTGGTTTTGAATCAATTGTTAGATTTTGTTCCAGATAAGTGGAATCGATTACAAGTTCAGGGAACCTTTTTCTGTATTGCTGCAGTCGAATCAACCATTCTAGCCAATACGTTTCACACATTTCCTTTGGAAGATAATGAACATCAGCTGGGTCACCATTCTCATATGCAATAATTATAACCCCGTCACACACCTACAAAGGAAAAAAATCCTGATAAACTGCATCCCCTGCCCAAAGCTCCCTTTGAGGAAATCCTTTTATTGAATAAATGTGCTGATTGCGTGATAAAACATGCTTGACTCAACAACTACATTATTCAACTGACATAGAGTGAAGCAACTGCAAGCAGTGTGTAGCTAGGTTCAGTTCAGTTTAAACTTTTCATAAATTAAGAAATATGTGCATTATTGTTTCTTTTTTTACATTAAATTTTTAGAGGCAAGGGAGCTAACAGATGCTTTAAAGCTTATGCAAAGGTCTTGCTGATAATAATAATAATAATAATAATAATAATAATAATTATTATTATTATTATTATTATTATTATTATTTCCACCTTCAAAGGATGATCTTTGCTGCTCTAAAAAACTAAGGAAACTGGTCATAACCTACGACCAAGGATTCCACACAATCTCCTCTCCTTTCTCAGAATCCTTGCTGTTCCTAACACTGCAGTCTTTTGTAGGAATGCTGTCCGAAGTGTCATGCCCAGTTTCCTAACCAAGTCGCCTAACTTTCTTGTTACTCCACCTAGGGCGCCAACAATTATAGATATTACCTTTTCGAATTCCACATTCTCATAATCTCATGGCGTTTACGCTCCAGATGGCAGATGTTATACTGCATTTAAACCAAAGGAGCAAGCCATAGCCAATGGCCAAAGGTCCTTTGGGTCATTCCCTCTTGTTTAGTTTTCCAGAACCTTTCTTCGGATCCTAACGTTTTCTGCAAGAGTCCTTTCTTGAGAGCAATCCCTTGCTTCGTAAGCCATCCATCTAACCTTTTACTTACTCCTCCAAGTGCACCGACAACTATCGGTATTATTATTATTATTGCCTATCTTGGTTCCTGTCTACCTAGGAGGTTCCATAAAGTCTCCATCTATATGGGCTGGCTGCAAATAGTGGAAGCAAATATGCTCTTGGATGTCTTAGGCACATACAGCTGTAAGCCTCCACCTTCTAAACAATATATAACTTTCATTATGTCTACGAGCTCCAATCAATTTTCAATAAAACCTGCATCAGTAAATAAGGCAGCATCAAGGGGAATGTTCTCAAACTGCAGCCAGTTGTTCACAGTCCAATTGAGCCAACCCTGGATTACTGGAAAGTAACATCAATTATAATAATAATTGTAGTTTACTTTCTGATTAGAAAAATTGCTCTCCTCTAGAGAGCTAGCTATATACAAAATGTTCTTAATAGTCTATTTGTTAGCAGAGAGAAATAATTATTATATTTTTATTTATCGTGTTTTTGTGTCCTTTTAAAATACAATTTTAACAGAATTTATTGCACAATAGTTAAAATGTTTTGAATAGGATATTATATTAGGTATTATAATAATAACAATAATAATAATTATTATTATTATTATTATCATCATCATCATTATTATTTATCTTAAACTTTCATATTATTGCTGTAACTTTAGAAAGTATTAGCCTTAACCAGTTTGACTTATTAGTTGTAACACATTTTAGTCATGTGAAAGCCCTTTTTAGCAAGTATCTGAGAGTAAATAAAGATTTATGTTCATAATTTACTAAAGAAAAATGTTTCCTCAGGATTTTCAACCTGCAATTTTGACTTAGACTTCTGCTGTCCTGGATTAGCGTCAATCTGCTTTTGAGCAACTTGGCCCTGCGCTGAATTAAAACTGATGGAAAAAGAGTAGTATGATAACTGTACCTGAAAGGGATAGCTTTTGTCGTAATTTACTGCACCAGCATAAGCTGCAATTTGTTGTGGATAAGAGTAACAGTCCTTGAGGTTTGTTTTATGTTTTGCAGATGTTTTCCAATCAATCACAGCAAGCAAACCCTTGTATTTGGCAATGAGGTCCAGAGTTCCCGCATACCCCAACAATGGATGAATGACACCACTCTCAACAGCAACAACATTTGTAATGTCACGCAACACATGGCCAATACTCTTCCAGTATCCAGAGTAGAGTGATGCTTCCTCCATGGACAGTGTTTTATTATTTTTGAAGTATCCCTGAACTTCCTAAAGTGAAACAAAAAGGAATTTTAATTTTTTTTCTCTAGAGAAGAGAATCAAGGAATTTGGGAATTTCTGATGACCAGAATCACGGAGACTTTGACATTTGTTACTAAATTATAGTAATTATTACCATTTTGATCGTCAAAACAAAAGAGAACTGTTCAAAGGTCTCTATTT